>NC_041023.1:5737478-6037478 GCF_900634625.1 Parambassis ranga | reverse complement strand
ATAATTTGAATGTGCATTGGCGTCTTAGACCCCGTCGTGAAGACCACATCCGGAAAGGGGGGAAAACATAAGAGGGGAGGCCGCTGGATCAGAAGATCCCCCCTGGGGTCTAGACCTGGTCGTGGTGGAGAGCTGGAGGGCAGGAGATAAGAGGCCTGAACTGGCGTGGATCAGGTGGTGCTTGGGGTGGAGGAGGGTTGCCGGGTTCGATCAGAAGACAGCTGGAGAGGAAATGGAGACTTTTAAATTTCGTGCTAAGCTGCGATTGGTCAGGAGAGGGACGGAAAGCGACAGCTGATTGGTGAGGGAGGTGCTTTCTATTAAGCGCCTGACTAAGTGAGCCGAAGAGAAGGGGAGCAGTGGAGTGAGGGATAGAGGGAGAGAGATTAGGCAAGTGGATAGGGATAAATGGTGAAAGATGTGAAACAGAGTCTTCCTGATTGAACTTACGCTAAGAGCTACATTATCGTATTCACTGCTGTTGGTGTTGAGTGGTATTTTTAATAAATGCATGGACACATATTTTCTGAATCAAACATATGCCATGTCTCTCCTCACAGCTGTCAATGTCTTGTAGGCAAAAACAATACACTACTTATTTGCACATGAACACAATAAAGTTGGATTACCTGCACCATCTGAGGCTGGCTCAGCATTTACACACCCCATTATGACTTATGTTCATGTACGGTGACTCTGTGAGTTGTTTTTAATCTCTTGGGTCTCATTTTTATGGTTAAAATAAGCTTTTAGCCAACAAACGTGAGATGGAAGACAGCCAGACATGTTGTGAGCTAACATGTGACTCATACGTACACAGATGGTCTGGCGTCATCGCCATTGTTTCAGTCTTTTTGCGCCCAGGCTATATCTGTCACTCCTGTGTAAAAAACATGTCTGCAACATAGATTGTTCATACTAGGAGATCATACATTGACAGATGGTGGCACCAATACTCCAGTCAGGTGTTATTACAGGAGCACAGCTGTACAAAAAAAAAAATCAGACCTCAGACTCAGATGTTTTTATGTGTTAATTGGAGTGAAGTCCCTGACACAGTTCTGGTGTTTTCATCTCACACTTTCTGTCTATTTCCATTTTACTATTTATTAATACGCCGGCAAATATCTGCTGATATTTTAGGGTTAAACAGAATGCATAATAATGTCTGTTTAGAGAGAGCATGTTTAAAAAGAATTATGGCATTGCATCATCACATGTACGCTGAGATTTCAGGTAGCAGTGCTTCTTAAGGGAAGATACAAGCACAAGCTAGCAGCTGGGAAGGAGGAAAAGCTGCATTAGACCTCACAGGAGCTGCTTGTGTTTCAGACAAAGTGTGCAAGATGTGGTCTTGTTGTGCAGGTCTCGGCCGGAATTAATACAAATCAGTGCAAAAGTGACGAAAGCTCTTGTTTGTGTGTGTTCGCCCGGGTGTGACTGCATGCCGGGAGATGCTTTGTGGCTGTAGAAAGACTTCATTGTCGGGTTCAGCCTTCTAAGAATACAAAGTAATGAAGGATCAATATGGCAGGAAACAAGAATGTGACCTAAACAAGAATATTTTGTTTTTTTTTTGATGCAAATTCAAATGTGACTTATTTTAAAATGAGATGGAAAATACTGGTTCATTTAAGAATCTTAAGAGGAAAACACACTCCAGAACAAAGCCAAATGTGTGCCCACACTGTTTCATTAGGAAACAAACTGTGCAATACTGTTGCTCTCACACACAAACACAACAACAGCTTAACAAGACAGCACAGGAGGTTTAACAAGCAGGTTACTTCCTTGCCTCTTGGGCTGATAAAAATGTTTGTTTCCATGGCAACAAAGCATTGTTATTTTACAATCCACTCTTAACTGTCACCCCTTCAACTTTTTCCTCCGTCTCTCCAGTTTCTGCTTCCATCGCAGCGTCGCTCCACGTTTTATTTTTTATTTCATTTTATCCTTTTATCTCTGACCTGCATCTCTGTTTTCGCTCCTCTCCCGTCTGTTCCTCGTTCACCATGTTATTCTCTCTTCTTCTCTGTCCCACTACCCATCTCTACTTCCTTCATTATAAAGCTAAGAGGATTTGGTGTGTGTGTGTGTTCCCAGACCCAATTAACCCCACCTTCCTTCTCTGCTGAGTTGTTGCACAGAATGAGAGACATTTTAAATAACCAGCATGAGGTGTGATGTTTTCATATTTGCAAATGGAGACAAACGGGCTGAACACCATGTGATCAACGCCCTGATGGCACAGCTGAGACCCAGTGGTGGAGGAAGTACTGAAGCTTGGTACTTAAGTAAAAGTTCAAATGTATACTTAAGTAAAAGTGCTATATCAACAGCTCTACTTGAGTCTTAAGTATCTATTTTTAAATACAAAGCTGTCACTGCTTTTTTTGCTCCAGTGTGAGCTGATGTTCAGTTAGTCATCTCTTTCTCTTTGAGTTGTAGTGAAGTGACATTAACTTTGTGAAAATCACACTTTTAAGATGTCTTAATTTGCACAGTAGGGAGGGTAAACGGATCACTGGTGAAACCATGTTTGCTTATTTTTTAGTGTGTCACAGGCATCACATATCCTGTACTCAAACCGTGAACATAATGCTGCCAAGGCAGGCTACGTAACACCCCCAGAAAATAAGCCTCACAGAATAAAAGCCATGTGAGTGAACAAAATAAAGTCACAAATAAAAGTAGAAGAAATGTTCCATTTGCTGTTGTTTGGGCGACTTGTAACATTGGCAACTGCAAATATGGAGCTTTAATGTTGGGAAAAGCTGCATTTGAACTCAAACGATGAGGTCCTGTTGAGGCCTAAACTTGAAACTGAGCTTCTGCTCTAGTGACTGACCTGCATTTGGCCCCCCAGAGGCCACTCAAGAAACTGCAGACACGTAACAGCTGCCTTTGCATCCAGACTATCTATCTATCTATCTATCTATCTATCTATCTATCTATCTATCTATCTATCTATCTATCTATCTATCTATCTATCTATCTATCTATCTATCTATCTAGTGCCATCTTAAGTTAGACAAGCAAAAGCACAAAAGGTGAACACATACAGTAAAAGCATTTCATATGACACACACACACACACACACACACACACACACACACACACACGCACACACACACACACAGAGTTAAAGGTGTCTGGGGGCTATTGTAGGTATCAGGTGCGAGCCAGCTGTGGACACAGACTGGTTAATAAGCTGTCTGTGTTTGAATTAATGACTCATAAAACCTGTCTGTCTATCTGTCTGTTCACATGTGCCGCCCCAGATTTAGATTTAACTATAACGTAGTATTCACACTCACAGTGTGCATCTGTATCAGTCTGTCCCTACAGTCTGCATGTTGAAACTTATTTAAGTGTAAAACTTTTAGTACGAGATTGGGAAAATTGCATCCATACCATGTAGAGAGAAGAATCAGGGACATCATGAGGTGTTCAGATCTTTGTCTTATGGCAAATTCAATTAAGTGTAAAGAGATAAAATGAAAGTGCAGCGCCCAGAGTCACACCAGATACAGCTACTGAATGACTTTAATCATTCAAATATGAGAAGATTGTTGAAAATCCTCCTGCTGTTCAAAACTTTGATACAGCTCAGAGCAATCTAATTTCCTTTTTTATTGCCGAGCTTTGGAATATTAAGTGAAGGATGGGGACACATTTCTTACTTATACAAGCCACAGCAGGCTTTTTTCTTGCTAATTATTTCACCGTAAACAGCCATCAACATCTGCCAGGTATTTACAGAAATGCTTGTTAGACTGCCCCCCCACCCACTGTTAAAATGACCCCATAGGTTGTTTGTGCAGACAGCATAAAAACATCCCACAGGTGCCTTTCACAGTTTCATCACCATCGAATGGCTGCCTGAGACTTTAGAAACTCATTTCAAAGAGCTAAAGGTGGCTTCAGTATGGAGGTGTCACGCCTGAAAAAAGGGTCATTAACACTGATAACACACGAGATTTGTTGTTATAACATGTTATTCATGTTATAAAATCATCATTGCATCACTTGACTTTTTTTGTTATAACAATTTACTATTTATCATGTTATAATGTGAAATATTTTACATTATAACAAGAAATAATCATGTTATAATGCAAAGTGCTTTACGTTAAACACACATTGTTCCATCTTTAACTTCCCCCAAAGGTTCCTGCAGAAAGTTCCTGCAGTGAAAATGCAGCTTAGGTTCAAGTCTGAGTAGGAGTTGAATCTGTGGTAGGAGTCAGGTTCACTGACTGTCTGAGGACCAACGAGCTTAATAATTCTCAGGTATTAGAGTGTTTTCAAATGCAGCTCAGGATTCCTTATGACTAATGTGATTCCCAGCTGAATATCAGTCCATGTGCAATCAAGGCAGAGACGCATTTGTCGGATTTGGACTGGGTGATTGTTTCACCGTCATGGGTAGCTAAATTGCGATGTTATTGGTTCTGCTAAAACTGCAGGTTTATCACATTAAGGTGATATAATTCGATTTGCGACTCAGAGATGAGTCCAACTTTAAAATGTTTTTTTAAATATATATATATATATATATATATATATATATATATATATATATATATATATATATATATATATATATATAATATATAACACAATGTCAGTGGTATCGTTATTTCCACCAAGTCTTTGGGTGTCAGGTGGCTCTGCTTGTATGGATCTGTGTCCAGCGTTTGTTCTGACAACTTCAATGGTGATAACCAACCTCAGAGTCAACCGCCCCTCAGATCAGGTACCATCATGTCTTAAACACATGAAGGGAACAGTTATAACACCACATGTAGAGAGGGCATCAGCTGTCTGATATTACTCTACTATAATGACATGTGAGCAGTTAATATAGACCCAAACATCCACCCTGCTGCTCTCAGACCTCGTCTCTGTTCCTGTGATTTGAAACCCCAGAATTCACCCTCCAGTCTGAGGTAAAGGTGATTCTTGTAGGAGTATTACATGTCTGATTTCCCACAAATAGTTCACAGGTCAGGGTCGACTGCAGGTTCAAATTGAAAGTATAGTCGCAGCTCCTGAGTCTCTTTCCAAAAAAGAAATGATATAAAATATTTCTTGGGGTGCGGCAGTCATCTTTGGGGTATCAGCTGCTCTGTGTGGCCCTGTCCTAATGAGCCACATGTGACCAGTTAAAGAGGAGCCATCTGATCTGCCCATTCGCCTCATTACCACCCAATACATATTAATGTCCAGGGTCACGTCTTATACATACAGCATACATATTCATAGCACACATGCAGGGCCATATATGTATCCTAATGACGTGGACAAGATGGGTTTAGCCCTGATGTTCACTTCTTTTCTTCTCTGTTTTGTATTATTATAGGCGGGTCTTTGTATTTGTGGTGTAGTTGACATATGGGCACTGAGTTGACTTATACTGCGTGGGGTTACACTCACTTGTATTACTTTGAATGAAGGCGGTGTGTTTTGACCAAAGAACGATTTTCCCCTCCTCAGATTGTTCACTCAGGGAGTTTTTGAGGTCTGAAAGGACAAAAAAATATGAGGAAAGACAGGGAAAATGTCTTCTTTCTTATCCCTTTAATCATCTTGTGACCCTTCAAAATTTATCTTTGGACCTCTTGGAGGCTGTTCTCTGAAGATAGACGGGAACATCCTTGCAAGTGCATGCAGACAGGGGTGTAACTAATGTACCTCCCAAATCTCAGAGGAGTTGCTGTAAGATAATAAACCAAGGCAGCTCCTTCAGAAGCAGGTTTGAAGTGTTTGTTTCAGCTTGTGGACAGTGCCATCCACCGCCATCAATTAAACTCTGGGATATGTCGTGTAGAAAGAGGCGTTCATCACTTTTCTGAACCCACTTCGCCTGTACCATAGGGTCATGGGGGGCTGGAGCCTATCCCAGCTGTCAATAGGCCAAAGGCAGGGTACACTCTGGACAGTTTGCAAGTCTGTTCAGGGTTAACTTGAAGGACAGATGACCACTAATGCTCACACAAAGCGGCAACCTGCACGGCTAAGACATGACGTTCATGCTAAACTGTTAAAATGGTAGTTCCCCCAGCAGCCTCAAGGGGCTGGCTCCAAAAGCGAGTCAATCCCAGGGACTCACAATGGCAGGGACTCAAAATGGCGCTTCAGAAACCAACAGGTGACATCATGGAAGCTTCGGCCACACACACCTGTGTATATAAAGAGAGGGTAAGTGCAGTTTCCTGTGTGGTTAGTCTGTTTTGTGGTGTTGCTGTGACACACCAAACTGCCGTGTTAGCCACGCTGGAGTGTTACTTCCTCTCAGGTGGAGCAGAAGGCCAGTGTCAGGTGACATTTGGCTGGTGGTTTGATGATGCTTTGGTGTGTGTGAGGATGTAAATGTACTAGAAATACAATAAGCAAATGCACAACTAGAGACAGACCAGTGAGACAAATCTGTGCTGGTTGAAGTCAGAATCATGGTCATCCATCACTACTGTTATCTACCGTGTGTGACGCTTGTGCTACTCTGAGCTGCTCCTCACTCTCTCCTTACATTCAAACACCATTTAACCTTCTATTTGTCCTCTATAAGAGGTTTCTCTCTTCATTTTTCCTTCTCTGCTCCCCCTCTTTGTTTTTCCTGACTGTCTTCCCTCCCCTCTCCCTCTGTTTTCTCTCCTCCCTCTCGCTCTGTATCTCTCTCTGTCAGTTTTTGTTTACAAGCCCTTTCATCTGGATATTGCTTTATATGTAAAACCCTTCTATTTGAATGGAGTTTTATTTTAAAACCTTGTCATTTAAATAGCTCTTTAAAAAGACAGAGGAATGAAAAGTCAACAAGGACCCTCAAATTGTGTTCCCTGACAGCACTCACACACACATGCTCGTACACCGCCTGCCTGTCTACATGCATCCGAGTCTATTATTATGCTAATGAGCCTCCGGTCTCCACATGTCGCCACAGCCTCCACACACACACACACTCACACAGATATATTTTGCTGAGCTCAGCAGTGCAGCTTTACTCACGGCTAGCAGGCAAAATAACAAGGTGTGGACAATTCACCATCATAGAAACAGACAGGATAGAACGGGCAGTGTTTGTCATTGATCAAACGACAGATACAGTTTTTTTGTTAGATTGTCTCACTGTCGTTCAAACGTGTAAAAAAAAAAAACCTCAGACATTTTCAACAGGTACTCAGATGTGTAAAGCTTCTTTCACAATAAAGAACCCAATAATACACCTGGTAACATTTGATCCTCTGGTCAAATCGCTGCAGAACCGATAATACACTTTGTGTACTTCCACAAATGGCCACTAGGTGGCTGGCTCCAAAATCCTCAAGGACCTCCATGTTTAGATTTTGTAGCACGTACTCATGGAAAAACACCATATTTGGTTGATTATATGGATGTATATGGACGTATCGCCTGACATATGGCATTATGTTACGATAAACTCACAAAAGTAAGGAGGAGGAGGCGCGTGGGGGACTCTCATGTTACATTTGTCACCTGAAAATAAACATAACTTCACATAGCAATAGCTGACAGCTGTATAAACTGTTGCGTGTCTGTTGTAACTCCTCAGACATATTATTGTTATTCCCTGTTGTTAACAACACAAATATCTGCAATCACAGATAAATGCAGCCACACTAAATGTGTAGTATTGTGTAATCCACTTCACTACACATACACATGCTGTACAAGTGTAAAGACTCACAAACATTTATCAATGAGTGATAAAAATAGGTTAACTCACTGAGCAGAACTTACATAAACGTACACGTCACTAAATTACATCACACACCATTATCCATCCTGCCAGCCTGTGTGTGTGTGTGAATGGGGCTTTCGTTGCATATGCGTGCATGTTTGTGTGTGTGTATCTGTCGCTGTCTGCTGGCTGGAGGGAGAAGTCTGTTTAGGCGAGTGTGTAAACAGCAAAAACAGTGAATCATCCTTTGACACGAGCACAAATGAACACAGTGTTCAGCAGGAGCCCTGACATCGTCTCTCTGCCTGTCTTTCTGACCATTCAGTAAGAAAACACCACACAGTGCCTCAGCTGTATCTGATCTGATTGGCCCAGGAGAGAAGACTGATCTGCATGAAGGAAAGTGGATTGGTTCGGTGTAAAATCATTGACCTGTGTTCAGTGCCACAAGAAGTTAGATTTCAGAGGTTGGTTTGATGGTTTTCAGGCCATAGAAAAGCTGTAAATCAGAGGGGCGGTTTTGAAGATTGTATTTAAATTATGCAGATTTTTTGGATACATGTTTGTTTTGACTCTTTATTGTATATTCATATTGGTATCCATGTTTCTGATGCATGTTCCAGGACAAGGTGTTTACATGTAGCTTGGCTTGCAGATCAGAGCACTAACAGGTAAAGCTGCTTGAACACAACCTATGCAACTCTCTCATCTCTCTCTTTGTCCAAGAGGCACTTAACCTCAGTAGCCCATCTTCACCAGAGGAACATAAATACACATTAATGAACATTTTTAAGTCTTAAAGACAACCACTGTTTGGATGCCAAGGCAGGACCCATCACAGTGATAATGGCACAAAAATGTGTGATTACCTTTGATTGCACTCACTGGATAGTTATGTAAAAGCACCATGTTGTTGCTGGATCCACAACCACCAACATCCAGGACTGCTTTGTTTTAAACTGTGTACTGTCGTAAAAACCAGCGTGAGCGAGCACTTAAAACTGACTAATTAAAACGCTCCCTGGCCACCACTGCGCGCTGCTGCTGCTGGTCCCACAAGGCAGGATGCTCTTTTTTTCTTCTTCTGATGAATAAGATTAATCTCTCCTTCCCTCCCTCTCCCTCTCTCCCTCTCTCCCTCGCTCTCTCCCTCTCTCTCTCTATGCGCGCGCGCCCTATAAAACCGCAACAGCTGATCTCGTGCATCACAGAGAGCCGCAGCTCGGCACGCGAAGAGGTGGAGAGAGTGAAAGAGAGATGAGCTGGTTCCGGTCTTCCAGCTGCAGTTTTTAGACACATTATTTGAGCAATATTTGTAACGGAACTGTGACTGAGTGTGTTTATTCTACAGACAGACCTCTTATTAGGGTCTCAAGACGTCTAAACGTTCTCTTTTTAAGAACCGGTACGACCATCTGCCTTTTACGCGTTCTTTCCACTTGTTTTTTGGAAGCAGCAGCGGCTCTTTTTTTATTTTTTGGGGTTAACTACCGGCGTGGCTCACGGCTGAGCTGGTGTTTCTGTGTTTCTCCTCCGGAGCTGCACGGAGCTGTCCGGTGCTGAAACCAGGAGACCGGACCGGAGCTGTCCGGTGCTGAAACCAGGAGACTGGAGAGGAGCTATCCGGTGCTGAAGATCTGAAACCCGCAACGGAATTAAACAGACAGACAAACAAGCACACGGGGGACTGTTTTTTTTAATGGAATAGCCATAAAGGAACTGGTTTATATTTTTATTGTTGAACTCCACAGGTCTTCCGGAATGAAAGCAGACTGTTTTTTTAACCAAACAAATATTCTTCATGCCAAAAGAATAGAGACACACATGAGGAGCGCCTGGTTTGTTAATCTTTAAAAGCCATGTCTCTCCTTTTAACGCTGTTTGACGGGAGGGAGCACCTTTAGAAGCCAAAACGAAGGAGAACATTACACCCTGAAAGTGCTTCATCCATAGATTTTGGACTAAAGAAGGCTTGAAAAGAAAGTGAGTGAGGAGTGTGTGTGTGAGTGTGTGTGTTTGTGTTGATCCACTGTCCCATCATGCCTCGGTCTTTCTTAGTGAAGAAAGTGAAACTAGATGATTTCTCAGCTGCTGAGCTGGAGAGCTCCTACAGTCACAGCCGAAGAGAAGGGCTCAGCCTGCGATTCCATCATCATGATAAAGGTTAGTCACCCACCTACACACACACACACACACACACACACAGTGTCTGTCATACAACTCCCACACATATTTTTTTATCCTCAGATTTAAAGCATTAGTTGAGAAGGAGGAGGAGAAGAAGGGAATTATGGGGTCAAACTCCGGGCAAACCCCAAAAATATGCCAATTCAAAGCTTTGAAATTCTGCGCAGTTAAATAAGAGCTTTCCATGAAATGTGGAGGAATGGATGAAAGAGCTGAACCGTCGGGTAAAGAAGCATTTATAAAGAACAGTGATGGGATAAATGTGTGATGCATGGTGACCTCTATAGTGCAGCCAGGTCAAAGGTCAGGGCAGAGTGCAGGAGAGGCACTTTAGTAGAGTGAATTATTGATGATGAAAACCTCAGGTGAAAAATATAAAATCTCCCCATTAATATGACATATGGCAGGAAGAAATTTGGCAATAATGGTTTTAAATTCCAGGCTCTTCAGGTGAATTCAGGTGAACATTTTTAAACAAAGGGTTTTAACTGTGTTTAGCATGCCCTAGCACACTTTTTCTCTGTGGACACATTATAAAACAAATATTTGGTGCAGCATAGTTGCCAGCAAGTTAAGCAGAAAGACATTTTTCCCCCTTGTTAGACTACATGACTCGCGCTGAGGAGCAACAGGGAGCCACACAGCAGAGATCTTTGCTGAAAACCATGCTAAATGATTATGTTAATACATTATGTCACCAACACGCATACACTGGGATTCTCCGTTGTTCCGTTGCCAATTATATTATTCAAATCACACACACACACACACACACACTGTTTCTCTCTCCAGCACCTGTGTGTCTCTTTCCAAGATTCTGACAGTATTGCACAGCTACATTGACTGCAAACGGTTCCCACGCGTTGTGTAATCCAGTATACACGGGCAAAATACAATACAAAGTTGGTGAGAATGGCCAATAATTGTGTAAAATATTCAGCGGATGTATTGATGAAATACACACAGAGCATTTCCTGGAAGCTTGTCTAACACAGGGAGGAGTTAGTGTGAGTAAGGCAGCTACTTTGGTGTATGTATGACACTTTAGCCCCTTTCAAACAAGACAAAAAACCCACTAAGACATACTAAAATTTGATTTCTGTCTGCACTGGAAAATGGCTTCACAAATGGCCTGACAGGCTAATAATTTTCACCCCATCTCTGCATGCTCCTCAGCTGGTAACCTCTTTGCCACAAACTCCATCTCTCTCTCTGTTTAAGCAGCACTTACTGTCACCAGGAGGAATGTTAATAGACATTAGTCAATATTTCCAGGCCTTAGAAAAAAAAACACAGAGTTGTAGCAAGGCATGACAGTAAAAGGCAAAATGACTGCATTATAAAAGCTAACATTCTTTTCTAAACCTAACCATGTGTTTTTAATGCCAAACCTAAATCCAAAGACAAACAAAGACATGTCATGTAAAGGGATCTGCTGGTGGTTGTTGTTGCCCAGCTTGGTGTGTTAGGACCCTTTTTAGACTCTTTGAGCATTATGTTTGGATGTCTGTGTCTCATGCTCAACAATTTCATTCTAACAGGAGTGGATGTGGTTGGATTGGACTGCCCATATGATCTTTAACAAGGCAGCAATCCATCCACATCTGTCTGTCAGCTTATTTCTGCCCTCTAGTGGACATTAATGGATGAATGCACCTTTAAAGAGCAACACTAGTCACTGCACAGAGACAAACATGCAATAGTGTTGGTAGAGCCTGCTGGTTTCCTCTTTATTCCAAGGTCAAATGTAAGATGAAGAGATCCCTGGTGCTCTGATCTGAAGACAGAAACATGCAGCAGCAGTGTTGTGGCGAGCATGTAAAGACTGAAGAAGCTATCCCTTGTTATAAATATAACAACAGTTTGACTGAAGAGACTGAAGCAGCTTGTTGCACACACACACACACACACACACACTAAACACACACACACAGACAGACATGTACACACTGCTGTTTCTGTCAACTCGGCACATTTCCCAGGCAGCTTGCACAGCTGAGTGCACAGCATTACACACACACACACACTCACTCACTCACACACACACACACACACACACACAGGAAGCAGTCAGTGACCTACAAGTGTCCAAAGCACACAAGTGTGCGTCAGTTACTGCTGGTTTGGATCAAAAATTAAATTGTAGCTTGCAGCTTTTCTGCCTCTCTCTCTCTCTCTCTCTCTCTCTCTGTTTTTCATTCCTGTTCTAATTCTCTGGATTTCAAAGACACATAAAAGAGGCATGGCTCTGGTTTGGCAGAGTATTTAATCTTTAATAAGCATTTAGAACAGCTATTAGCTCTAATGCTACTACAGTACAATGAAATGAATACAGACTTGACACAGCGAGACAGAGACGGAGACAGTGAGAGACAGAGACAGACACACAGAGACAATATTAATGCTGAGCTGTTTAAGAGGAGCATAACCAGAAATGGCCACGTTTAATTGACAGGGATCAGCTTCTGTGAAGTGTTTATACCTTCAACATTTGTATCCTGAAAGCAGTCTGCATATACACACATATGATTATATAATATATATATATATATATATATATATATATATATATATATATATATATATATATATATATATATATATATATATATATATATATATATATTATAAATAAAGTCTCCTTTTGTTGATAAATCTCTTCACGCCTGCAGCTGTTCTTGGTTACTTTACCTGGTTAAACAGCGGTTTCAAATGAACACATGGTCACAATTTTACTCATGCTCTATAAAACAAGAAACACAGACACACAGACACACACACAGTGTTTTCCTCTACAGTGCACTGATTGAATATTTATGAATCATGATTTTCTCCACTCCACACCGCTCTTTTTCACTCCTTCGGCCTTGTTTGTTTCCCTGTTTTCTGTCTGTGTTACTTCTTTGTTCTTAATTAAATTGAAAATGCTAAATTAGCATCAGGGCTGTGTGCAGCACTGCCAAACCTCCTAACCACCATCACCACGCTGAATGTAACACCACTGTCTCTCTCTCCTCAGTCTCCTCTCTCCACACGCTGTCTCTTCTTCTCATCACATTATCGACCAACATGCGAGCTGTTCTCAGAACTGCATTATGAAATTATATTACCAGCAATAGTATCTCCTCTGCTGTCTGTGTCTTAATGCTCACAGAGTGATAATTGAAATGGAGAGCTATTGATCGGCATAGATCCACAGGAGTTGTGGCTGTAGGTTATTAGCTGCCAGTCTTTCCTTTGTTTTAGCCTGTTGAACCCAGAAGCCAATAATAGAAGTAATGACGCCGCTGACATCATAACACACCAACACAAATAATTGTTTAGATTTGTCAGGAGCTGTAGAAAACGATACAGGTTGTTGAGGTAAAGCTGCAGATAGAGACTGTCAAGGTGCCCGTTGAGAAATGCAGTAGACCCCCTCCAGCACCTGTAATAGAGACGCTGCGTGTACAGCAGTTGAGGTTTTGACAGCTCCGAGGTGTGACTGTGTGCAGCCTGTCAGGAAAGGTGCAGCTGATGAGGTGCAAGTGTGCTCACTGAACCCTCCCATGGAAAATACTGATTTCCCACTGAGGGGGGAAATGTCTCCTCCTCACTGGCAAAGACATAAAAGGCTTTTACCACCACTATAAATACCACCAGTCTTTCATTTTCCTCCTCTTTTCTGCTACATATTACCTCCAGGTTTGTGTGAAGGTGCTCCTTGAACATTGGTGATATGGATACATGTGTTAATGGGATCATCTCAAAAGCATAATGCACATGTTGCTAACGTGATCCTGGGTGGTCGAAGTGAGTTTTAGAAACCAGAGACGCCAGGCTGTAATCAGTAATGTTATCCGGAGACAAACTGTGAAGCAGTGCCGTTAATAATAAATGAGCTTCGGTGAATGAGTTTGATTTGTGGCCTGTGTTTTTACAATTGTATGAAATCAGTTTAATTTTATTGCAAGGGGTGGAGACTCCAAAGCCCCCCGGAGTCCTGAGGATAGATGTTAGAGCACAAGTTTGTATCACTCATCCATGTCCAGACGTTAAAAATCGACGACTTTCTTCTCCTCTTAAGACGTCTTGCATTAGAGAAGCATTTTCCTGATCTTGTGCATCCATAAAGCACGAAGCTACTGTGCAGTTTTAGGTTTACTTATAGAGATGTTTGCCAATACTCAAATGTCAAAGGGAAGGGAGGATGATGTCATCCTGTCATGGTAACGATTTCTGAACCAATCAGTTTCTGATTTCCGATCAATTCTTCTGTGCCAGGATGACTAACTGCTTCCTTTGTCTCCTCAGGCTACGTCAGCGATTATCTGAGTCCAAATCCGTATGATGATGCGGTGGGAAGCGACTCCTCTGTCATCTCTAAAGTACCATCCCCAAGCCATTCGCCAATCATCTATAGCCACATCGACAACACGTATTCTGGAGACATCCATGGCGATTCGGACCAGCCGGACAGCCCACGGTCCGAAGTGTCATCTTCAGCCGGTGGGTACATCAACGGGGATGCAGCCGTCAGCGAGGGATACACGGTGGATGCCTTCTTCATCATGGATGGACGATCTCGGAGAAAAGCCACAGGAAACCCTCGAGGAGCCGCCCAGAGGCACACCTGCAGCGAGTGTGGCAAAACCTACGCCACGTCCTCCAACCTGAGCCGACACAAGCAGACGCACAGGAGCGTAGACAGCAAGCTGGCCAAGAAGTGCCCCACCTGTGGGAAAGTTTACGTCTCCATGCCCGCCATGGCCATGCACCTGCTGACCCACGACCTCAAGCACAAGTGCGACGTGTGCGGCAAAGCGTTCAGCCGGCCGTGGCTGCTGCAGGGCCACATGCGCTCGCACACGGGTGAGAAGCCATTCGGCTGTGCGCACTGTGGGAAAGCCTTTGCTGACCGGTCGAACCTGCGCGCTCACATGCAGACACACTCAGCCTTCAAGCACTACAAGTGTAAACGTTGCAACAAGACGTTCGCACTCAAGAGTTACCTGAACAAGCACTACGAGTCGGCATGCTTCAAGGGGGCGTTCTCTCCTCTGAGCTCCCTGGGAGAGTGATGGACTGGGTTTTATTCCATGTATTGATATCATATTTCACTGGCCTCAGTCCCTACTCTTCCTACTTTCCCCTAAAAGAAGGACCTGAGAGCCACGAGGACAGGAGCGACGAAAATAGATTGACGACATCGAGAACCCTCCAATCTCTTCTCTCGTCAAGTGAAAAGTTTTCAATGCTTGATTTAGATTGTCACCTGCTTCGATAAGATGCGTCGTCCCCTCGAGGCGGTTTTTAAATATCTGTGAAGATAAATAAAGCACAGCACATCTAGCTCATCGTTTCTGAAGAAACACAGATCTATTTATGTCCATATCTATCCTCGTCCTTCTGTGTTTCAATCCAATGAGGAAGCACAGCCACTCTTCCATCTCTCTGCTGCTCAGGCAGGCATAAAGCATGGATCACATCGTCCATTTTCTCACTAAGAGATTCATATTTGATGCTTTTTTCCCCTTTCTTTTAGAAACAAACATTCATAATCTAAGGACACACCTGGTGTCCTGCTGAAACTGACCTTGGACTGAACTAACAAAGAAAGCACACAACATTTCCTCTCTGCAACTCGAGATGGACCTTCAGTATCCCCACAGTAAACTGGAAACAGAATGATACAGCAAACAGCGTGGTTGGAAATAATGTATTTTTTTCCCTCATCAAATCATCTACGACTCTTTCCTTTAACTTTTGGCGTTGTGCTTTACTTAAGAAGGGATTGCAGAGCTGGACCTCCAGGTTCAAACAGCTATAAACACCCACTGAGCCACCAGGGTATTCCTTATAACAGTGTTTTACTGCAGCTCATTTATGTTGATTTATCAGCTGGGGGATTGAGACATTAAAAATGTCCAGACGTTCCTCAAAAGGTCGAACCTTTTGTTTTCAAACAGGTTTCTGTCTTTCTTACATGTCTATTTATTGCCTAATTTATTTATTTATGTGTTTTTTGTATTGATTTGCACTTTTTTGCCTTTGTTACAAATATGCCAAAGCATTTGACACTTTCTAATTAACGAATACTGTTTTTTTTTTGTTTTTATGTTTTTTTACTTTTGTCTGCCACTTTAATGACAAAAAACCTACTGCATGCAAAAAAAATAAACAAATACAATAGCCTAATAATGGAATCTATGCCAATTTTATGAATCTTTGGGACATTTTTGCCAAACCTCTTATAGATAACAGGCAAATTAAGCAAATTTCTGTCTTGGCAATATTTCATTCATATCTGATAGAGCAATAATGCATGATATTTTTGAAGACGTGTGAGTCATAACTGCTTGTTGACATCTTGATTTTTTTTCTCCACTATTCTATGTAGTTATGAGAAATGAAATTTCAGGGAGTTAGTGAACCAAGTTAGTGTTATAAATAAAGGAGGGTTGGGTTTGGAGCTGTAGACTTACAGGAGCTGCGACACGGCTGTGATCCTTCGAGGCTTTAGTCTGCAACTTTTCAGAGAGGGCATTTTTTTATACCTCTGCTGCTTTAGTGTTTAATGTTATCTAAAATAATTGCCTCCTAGATACAATTAAATCTCAGCATCATTGGCTTATTGACAATTACGTCTGAACGAGCATTAGGAGCTGTTGGGTGCTCCAGGGATTGACACAGATGGCTCAAGCTCCTGTAGGCCGAAGGCTCCGGGTTGGGTTGGGACGGGTCTTTTTTGTACATGGTTTATGCACTGCCTGCCTCGTATTATTCTATTAAAAATATTGTAGAAAGTAGAAGGTACTGCTGTAGAACTCTGGTGCTGAAACATGGACGGACTTTCGCAGTGACTCTAACTCACTGTTGTCCCTTTTGAGAGTTTCCTCAAAATTAGTTCTTCACAGAATCCAATCAACAGACATTAATGCACAAAACTCCATGTGTGGACTCCAGAGCCGACAATACTCATTAAAAAAAAAAAAAAACTCCTGCACAATTTCAGGTTGCTTTTCTTTTTCATCATCTCTTGCTGAGTTTGATGTGGTAATTCCCAATGCAATTATAAGATTTGCTGAGAAAAAAAACACACGTTTGGTCGATATTTCAGCACCAGAGAGCATCGCCGAACACTTAGATTCTACTATGAACTACTGTAGCCTACTATAGCCACAAGCTAGTTTACCTATTCTTACATAAAAGCACTTCCTCTTATGAATTATATCCTACAACTCTTTTCTTTTTCGAAGATAGTAGCACAATGAAAGAGTTTAGATTCAGGTAGACAATGCCTTGTATGTAGAAATAACCTCTTTCTCATTTTTCTACAATAATGAATTAAAGGTAAAAAAAATGATGCTGACATAACATGTCCTTAAATAACTGCAGAAGACATAGTGAAAAGTGACACCTTTAATATATGCTGTGTCATTTTTTTAACCCCTGAAAGCATCTACAAGACACCTTTTTTTAGAGCAAATGAAACTCAAATATTTTGCGGCAAGAGGCCTTGTAAATAAGCACTGATGTGACTATTTCTACAGATCTGTATAGAGTGATGATGATGATGATGAGGATGATGATGATGGTGATGATGATGATTTTCCGGAGCTTCCTGCTTTGAGTTCTTCCTCTGAGGTTATTATTATTTTTATTTTATGATTTTTTATGTTTATTTTTTTGGAACCTCCAGTGGCCGGTTTGAAACAATGTAAAGCACAAAGACAACGCATTTTTTGTTTTGTTTCACTTCCTAAATAAACGCTACTTTAAAAGAAAAATCGTGTGTTTGTGAGTTCATTCTGCTCGTTCTGGGTATAATTAGCGTCAAATGACTCTATAAATGGATTGACACACTCACCTTTGTAGTCTTTTCCACAAATGTGTTTGATATTGACCCTTATATTGACTTAACAAAGCTCCTTCAGAGGCACAGAAGACACACACACACAGCTGCTTTTAGAGGCTGAGTTATTACAGTGACCCAACATGCTCACACACAGCTGCTACACAAAAAACCCACAGTCCTTCAGATTGATCTTTATGGCATCCACACATGGTGACGTAGTTATTATTAGCTCTTTCAATGGAGCGCGCTTCAATGGAGCAGCATGAATTATTCATTACTAAAGAACTAGTGGGAGCACAGTGTGAACATGATGGTTAACAGTATTAAAAAATAGCAAAATAGCAAAAAGTTAAATAGATGTTTTTGGCCTCTGTGCTTTCATTACTAAGTAAACGGTTAATTAGAGTTCTATGAAACATTCATTAAGATGATTTGCCCGTAGTGAAAAAAATATGTTGCTGATTATTTTTCACTGAGCGCTCTCTTGTTTTAGCCGGTGGCGACTCTGCAGAGTTCAAACTCTCTGCTGTGTTTGTGTGTGTGTGGATTTAATTGTAACACTTTGGGCTCCAGTCATAAACAGGGATGTCAGGGTAGAGTCTTTAACCTTGACATTTTACTGCAACAGTAACAGTGTTTGTGTGTGTTTATTTTATTAAAGAAGAGCATAAAAGCCATTTTGGATATATCAACCTAATTAAATAAATAGATAGAACGGATAGAATAAATAGAATGGATTTATAGATTAATATCTAAAAAAAAAACACGTGTTTGTGTTGTTAATGCCTGTAAATTCATATTATTGCAGTTTAAATGGACAAACAAACAGTGTTGTCATCTAGCCAATCAGATGTGTTAGCCTTTGACCTTGCACTGTTAGGTCACGACAGCAGAAGTGAAAGATAAAGAGCGTCAGTCTGGTCTGTGACGCGATAAACGGCACATAAACATCAGCAAAGTGATAAGAAGTGCAAAAGTTTCAAGGAAGTTCATACTGTGTTTCCTTTTATTAACTCATCCCTTATATGATATTATAAAACGGTGGTGTGGACTGAATATCGTCGGTAGCAGCCTGTGCGCAGAGTGGGCCAAACGCCATTACCTGCTTGTGTGTTGATGCAATGCACTGGTAAGTGTACTGACAGTTAGCATGTGGCTAATTAGCCTTGTAATGTCCGCTAGCACGTAGCTAAATTAGCACCTGTGTGTTGACACAGTGCCCTGGTGAGTGTTCCAACAGTTAGCATATGTCTTTAGCGTTTAAACGTCCGCTAGCACGTGGCTAAATTAGCACCGGTGTGTTGAAGCAGTACCCTGGTGAGTTTACCCTCAGTTAGCATATGGCTAATTAGCGTTTAAATGTCCGTTAGCACGTAGCTAAAGTGACATCTGAAGGTCCACTAGCAAACATCTAATTTAGCATATAAAGTCCGCTAGCTTATGTGCTAAATAAGTTTTGCCAACCTAGTGGTGGTACTACACTAACAGATTATTGTAATAAAATACAATATAGGCAAGTATTGCCAGAGAAGTTTACTTGGGTATTTGTCCTAAAAATAATTGGTTCTACTAAGTAAATGTTACTTAAGAAAAGAACACAAGCATTTTTTGAGTGCAAAAAACTTGCAGTTTTTCTGAGTAAATGTCACTCCAAATATATTTCAGTGTATAGCTGCTTTATTACTTAGATCCACACACTTGATAGTTTCATAGATTTTTGCACGTATTTAAATTCTGATGTATGTCCGCACTAAATACCAGGACCAAGTACCTGCACCACACTTCACCACGTTCTATGTTGCCCCATTGCCATGGAAACAGTAGAACTAAGTGGGTGTGGTCTATGTTGCCATGGCAACACATAAACAATACAGCTAGAAGGTACAGCTGGAGAAAACTCTATTAACTCTAATATTGTCATTTCAAAACATTTTAGCAAGTTGGATGAAAGTTAAGTCAGCGGTTTAGGACGATTTAAGAAGGTTTGGAAGGACGCAGATGACGCAATGGACAGAAAGTTGTTTGCCGATAAACTCACCAGAGTTGCCAAAGAGGAAGTTCATCCCAATATAAATGCATTTTATAATGGAAGTCAAGAACAGTGGGACAGATTGATTTTAGGAAAGCCTGACACTGAAATGGTCGAAGAAGGTTCAGGAAAGAGTTCAGAAGTTTTTACTCCTAAGCCAGCCAAAACAGGGATACTTCAAAGATTGGGGACGTTTTTTGGTGTGTCACGCAGGATCTCTCCCTCTATGCCCATGCAGGAGTCACCTAAGGTAGTGACCTGTCCAGTGGACATTTTTGTGGTAGAGAAGAGAAAAGCTTCTTCACCCAAGCCAACAGGAGTAACACCCAATGAGGTCACTCCAGTGGAGGTTTTCTTGCCAGAGCAGGATGCAGAAGAGGACCCCACAAAGTCTGAGGAGAGACTTCAGAAGTCACATGAGGTGACTCCAGCGAAGGTATATGTGCCACAGATGAAGTTACCTGAAGTCATCCTGGTGAAGGATTTTGTGCCAAAGCAGGAAAACCCTGGGGTGGTTTCTCTGTCAAAGCCTACAGAGAGAAAGGCTTTAGGAAAGACAACTACTCTATCCGGGCCTCCTAGAAGGCATAGGCAGTTGAGGAACAACTGGTCCTTGCCATCTAGTACTGAAAGTGATGAAAGTGTCAACGTTGTGCCTCGGCAGCAGACAGCCGAGGTCATCTCTGTGGAGTCTTCGGGGTCAGAGCAGGATCACTCTGAATGTGATGAAACAGTGTCACCTGAGATTGTCTTTGTGGAGGACATCGTGGTTAAGATGGAAAAAAATGACTTGGGTAGATTTCTTTTTGATCTCATTATTCGAGTGAATAGAAAGTTAAGGACAACATTGACCTTGCAGCAGTGTCAAGAAATCCATATTCGGCTTTATGACCAAATTTGGGATTTACTGGAAGAGGAACATATTATCATTCCTCCAGAAAATTTCAGGGGTCTTAGCAAGCTGGTTTATAAGAGCCTGATCAAAGAATGGAAATATCCATTCAATCTGGCCATTCATATGTATGCCGGGCTGCCGAAGATGGACAAACAGATAATCAGTACTTTCCTGGAACATGCTACAAGAAGCAAGAAGTCAGCGCTGTGAAGAACTTCTCACCGATTGCAAAGCAGTTTCCAAGCCCTTCATGAAAAGTTCAGGCCTGACTTCTGGGGTTACCTATAGTACACGCACACAACTCACAAACACCTGTTTGTGAACTTGTCTGAAAAAACTATTAAAAATAATTAAATAATATAAACTAAAAATAAATAAAAAACCTTAAAATATCTTCTTCTACGTCTTATTTATTCATACTAAATTATTTAGAAAACAAATAGTAAATAATATTTTACTTAAAGAATAAAATATTACAATAAAAAAATAATTTCTGTCATAATAACTGCGATAAGTGTAACTGTCAACCTTTTATTCATATTAACTGGAGGTCACAGCCAAGGTTCTGGACTAACTTTTTGCACTAGTGCGCCTAACTTTTTTTCTTAGGCTCTTAAACACTTAAATTGCTGTCCGTATATTTTTGTACAGATCAGGCCTTATCTTGTCATCTGTCTTAACACAGACGTTCTTTTTACATTCTCTCATCATCTGCAGCTACATCTACTGTTTACCTGAACATGAACGGGCTTAATAATCACATATCATCCTAAACTGAATTTGGACCATGTTTAATGAACACAGTTAATTTAAAAATGTTGTAAATGTACTGATAGTACTCATTCAAATCATGGACAAACTAGCCAACAAGTCTGCATGTCAGAAATCCATAATGAAGATCCATCCATCCAACTGGGGGTGGGGGGTCTGGGGTCCTCCCACCATTAAACTACATATACTGGCTAACTGATGGCTACATATATTGTTGTCATGAATAGTACTTAATGTCCTCTGAGGACGGCATGGCGTAGTAGCGGTTCTTCCACCTCACAGGTTTCTCAGGTGGCTTTTTTTTGTGTGGAGTTTGACTCTGTCTCTTCCCCATTGACAGCTGGGATAGACTATACCCCTCTCTGACCCTGTAGTACTGGATGGATATTTTGTCTGTTTGTGGGGCACAGAGGTTCCTTGAGGAAACATCGACATGTTGTTTTTACACATGTTTTCTACTGGTTTTTCAATGATCTACATAACAGTAGATCATTATTGGTGACACAGAAGATCCCATTGATGTGATTGGCTACCATCTGCCAGTACTTTTACTCTAAAGATAAATGACCTTCTATTAAAAGGTGATTGATTTTCTCCTATTGCTACTAAAGCTATTGATTTTTGTTATATTGCCTGTGGTTCACTAATGATACTAATCCTAATATTCACTGGACCTGAAAAAAGGCTTCCTCACTATAATAGCTACTGTCACTGTGTGTATGTGTTGCACTAGCATCTATGAAATCCATATATAGTCACAGATGGAGCATAATCCAACATGGAGGACATACAGTGCAGCTGATTAGAAACAGTTAAGTGTGTTTGAAGCAAAAACAATTCTCCAGCTGGGCTTCATCTGTATGTGTGCACAGAGAGGAGAGGAAATCTGTGAAAAAGACATAAAATAGAAGGAAAAACCACACACATAGAATATTTTATTTATTGCCCCAAAGCATTTAAATATGTTAATATCTGTTTCCCACGGAGCCTGACCTTCAGCCTTCAGCAGGTGATTAGTTTAATAGTTCATGCGCTGTCCCTGTGTGTTTCTCACTTTAAATCATTCATAAATCACAAAGACGGTAAAACTCATTCTGTATATTTCAGACTTGTTAAGCGTGATGGCCTGATAACGTTTAGAATGAAACGTTGCTTCATACCTTTCACTTTTACAAGTTTGCTTCTTATCCCAAAGCAATCTGTGATTTTACTATCACCAACTAAACACCTGTAACATCCCCTGTGGTTACCAGCTGTAAGCTCATCCCACAGTGAAATAGGTTTCAGATGCTGCTGGGTGATTCGTCTTGTAGATGCATGTGCAAGGTGTAAAGTGAAGGAAAGGAGGGCACATCCTGAATGAGTCTGTCCTGTCGTTCATGATGGGAGAGCACTATAATGTTGTATTTAATAGATACATTTTAATAGAAACTTAACAAATTTGTATACATTTGTATACATATAACTATGGATAAAGTATCCATGTTGGCAGTGTGACAGTCCACCTAAACTCCAACTACAGGCAAAAAGGTGTAGCACAAATTGAGCTGAGGCTAGCAGGCAGTCGTGGAAGCAGAAAACTCATGCTGAGAGTGAGCACTTGTCTGTCACTCAAGTCAGTCATGCTCTTAATTAAGATTATAAGTCCTCATATAACTAAAGCCAGTTAGTTATAAAAACAATTTAATCTCATACGTTTGGAAAGCTCAAATCAATTTTTTTGAACAAGGCTGTAACATGTTGATTTTTGCTGTTGGACATGGTATTCTCTGGACTCTTGTTCAGCTAATGGCTATTTTCACCAATTAGACAAGACATGGAGAGCTGATTACAGATGCAGAGTTGAGTCTGCTTCAGCCATTAGAGCTGACAAATCAGAGGAGAACGGCATTCCTGCCTCCCTGCTGAGCAAAGCTAATAGCACCCTGCTAGCTAACCTTAGCATTACAGTGAAAAATGTAACAGTGGCTCGACGAAGCTGCACATAATCTATTCAAGAAAAAATGTAAAAAATTACATTTTAAGTATATTATTATTTAAGTATGTTTCTTTTTTAAAATTCAGATATTTATGCTTGATGATATCACAGTGTCATTTTTTTCAATAGGCGCTTTGAGGGCTACTGACTTTGTGTTTCTCTGCAAATAGATGAATATGTATACAAGCTTAGAGTGTAATATCACGGTTCACCAATCTGACACACACACATGCACGCTTGTATCTCTATGCAAAAAGCTGCAACACAAATGTTGCACGTGCGGTTTATGTGCATAAACTCAAATATACTCACAAATACACATATTTAATTTAAGCAATGAGGTCACATCTATACATGTCTATGCAGTGTTTCCTGGACCAAAAAAACCCATTTCCACACATCTTTGCGTGCATTTCTGTGGACTGTTCTCCTCATTATGCCCCCTAGTGGTCATTGCAAGAAAAGGCTTTGCGTGCAACCACGAGCTAAAGCTTAAATTTGGGAAACGATAGGAAGGGGGTGCTTTAATAAACACATCAGATTACAGTTATACTCATAGGAATGGACTGACTACTCACTGACTTGCGTGCATTCCCAGAACATAATGATGACCAGTGAAACAACCTGATGATTAACAGTTACAAGAATGTGCATAGTGCAATACATTCAGGATGAGAAAAGAAAAAAAAATAGAGAATAAAGTAAGAGAGAGGACAGACCGAGGGAGAGACAGAGATAATGAGACAGAGATGGAGAAAAGATGGTGCAAGTCAGGGAGGCAGTGAGGAGGAAAGAAGTGTCAGGAAACGCTGAAGAAACTCAACCTGAGCTCTAAATGGCTCCTTAACAAGAGGCTGAGACAGCAAAATGAAATTATACTGACACACACACACACACACACACAGATATCCACTGGAAACCCACTTTATTGCTGTGTGCAAACATGTAAGTTCACTTGTTTATGTTGCACCGTCTGCGCTTGCCTCGCCCTCATGCATACATTTAATTGCTACAAACATGTTGCATGCAAACAGGTACATCCCTACTTATGTTTTGCACACACACACACACTGCATTGTATGTGTAGTCGAAAGGAGTTGATATGCATTGCACACACACACACACATGAACTGCCTCCCAAACACACATTATGCTTCACACACAGTGATAGGTCTTTTAAAGGGGTGTTTCACACCTCATCGCATTTCAATTAGTAGGTAAGACAGACACACATTCTCTCTCTCTCACTCACACACACACAGAGGCAGAGCTTGACAGTCTGTCCGTTGGGTGACAAAGATTCATTTGGATTCTCATCTCTTCTCTTTCCTCTTCCCTTCTTCGCGTGCCCTTTCTTTTCAGTCTTCCTCTTTCTCGTTGCTTCTTACCTCCCCCGTTATATTCACTGTCCTTTCTCACTCTCCTCTTTCTTTCTCTCCATATCAATGTGAGTGACAGTGGTTTGACCTCCCGTGATGTCAGGGGAGGCTGTTGCACAGACAGCCTGAATAGTGGAGTCTTTCCCTGGGTACCAGTCTGCTGAAGGCTGTGAGAAGCCGGCATGCACAGCAAGTACATACAACACCGCTGTGCAGCTTTGTCAGCAGGATCATTTGTCTCTGAAGTTCCATAATTAACTTAATATAAAAGGATCATTCAGTCATTTCAGCTGGGGTTGCTGCCACAGCCTACGCCCCGCCTCATGTATCTAACCCTCCTTGTAGTGATGTGATGTGTAAGCTGAGAAGGATGAGTGGTCCCCTGTGCAGGATAACTTGTAGCTGCTGAGGTGTGGCCCAGTTTCTGTGTAAAGAGCCACAGATTCTGAGTCTGAAAAACTAATCCAAAAGATGTGACAAATGACAGTTGATGCTAGGTTTAGTTGTGCAGCACAGTCCAACAGACCAGTAGCTTTCGAAGTGTGAGGCACACCATACATCTATGACGTCACCCATAGGATTCTAAAGAGGTGGTTTGAGTCCCTGTGGGAGGCTCCGATTGTAGCCAAGTTGTCACACAGGCACAGAGGAGGATCACAGGAGGAGCTGAGGTGGTGATTTTAGATAAATAGAAATTGGTGCAGTAGGGTTTCTACTGAGAGGAACAAGCTGTGAAGGGGAGGATTTCCAGTCCCATTTCACTGAATGGGTGGCTGGACAGGCTAGCTTGGATGCATGTTCCTCTGAGAAACATCAGAGATCTTCAGGGGAGGCACAAAAAAAGTAAATACAGACTGATGTTGGACAGAAAATGCAGAAAAATGCTTTTACCACACAGGATTTCTTTGGAGAATATAGAATAACAACAGTCACAGATCAAGACAATTTGAGACATTTAGCTCTGTAAAAGGCAACTGAAGCTGCACATCATGTTATGCTGCACTGAATCTGATGGGACTGTGTGAGTAGTTTGAAGAGTACTATGGAGAGGAGAGCCTGGAAAATAGTGGGTTAGAAATCCATTCTGTTTCTCAGTGACACCCAGTGATGGGACTCCTTAAATCTATCCATTTTATTGTGAATTTTTAAACTATGAATGCCTACAGTAATACTTGTACAACCTATTTTTGTGTCGATGCTTATTGGTAAAGATCTCATGATTCCATTACATATTTTTTCCAAACACGCTGCTCTGACCTACAGAAGAGTTTTAAAAACATCACTTTTTCATCACTCAACTTGTGGTGAGAACAATATTATTACCAATAAGACAGCTGGCCAAAGCTGTTCTGTTCATCCTCGGACTTTATTGAGAAACTCCTCAGTAATCATCTCGGCTTGGTCTGCAATATTTCTCAGTGTACTGGGGAAAATAAAACCCTCATCCTCCGATGTAACCTCTGCTGGATGGTGAGCGGGGCGGTAACTCTGGTGTAGCTGATCAGCATTGTCCGTCTAGTGTTTTACGATTGACACACAGGTAAGAGGAAACAGACAGAGGTCACAATGAGGTCAACACAGTATGGGCGTGTGTCTCTGTGTGTGAAAGAGAATAGATTGGGAATAAATTGAATCCTATCCAAGTGGGAAACTATTGTCTGATCATCACCACATAAACAACCGGCTTTCTCTCTTGCTCTCTCTCTCTCTCTCTCTCAAACACACACACACCGGTGTTATGGATGACAGGGAAATTGATTTCAGCCTTAACACACACCACTAACCCTCTTTTCCACTCTGTCCTTCCTGCCTTATCTTTAAGCCACCATCCTCTTCTTGTGCTGGTCTTCATCCTTTTAGATTTTTCCTCTTTCATCTGATGTTCTTCCCTCTACAAACACAACAGATTGTGTCACAGCTTTTGAAGGACACATGTTACACTAAATGTAGGAATGGTCCCATCAAATATTGTGTCAGATACTGGAACGCTTCCTTCTTCTCATGAAGCTTGATCCAAAGGGAAATTGATCCAATCCATCCATTCAGGCTCAGCTGGTACAAAACATAATGAGTCAACATCAACCTCAGCATTATATAGGTGCAAATAATAAATAGACATATGTTCCAAGTACTTCCTGTAAGTATAAAAGTATTTCCTGTACAAAGATGGAATTAACTGAATATTTATTGTAACATGTTTGTTAAAGGTAGGGTAGGAGATTTCATTCTGATGCACTTTTTGTTAGTGTAACTTCTCTTTACAATCCGATAGCAACCGATTAGTTTGGCGGTTTCGCTTTAAAACGAAGAATATGAATCATCTGTGGAAGCAATAAAACGCTAAAAACATCAGCCAATCCTACGAGGCGCCCCTGCGTGTATAGTTGGCTGGTTGTCACTCTCTTTCTGCTCTGCACGCACGATGGCCTAAGTCACAGACTGGTTGGGAGGTGTGGCTTCGGGGTGAGCTCCGAGAGAAAGGGGGCGTGTGTTTACTTCCAGAGTCTGGCTGACTCTCACTGAGTTTTCAAAATCTCCTACCCTACCTTTAACGAGGGACCACTGTACATGCAAATGTCAGGAAACCCCATTCCCCTTACGCTTCTTCATTCCAGCTGCCTTTAATTTACACGGATAATCATCTGTTTTATTCCAATGTAGGCGCATATCTTACTGGTTGTTTTGTCTCTTAGTCCGAGTCAGGTATGAGTGTTCGGGTGGGGAAGTGACGTCCGTGCATATCCTTTACTAATAAGATCTCTTTCTATGATAACACCCAATAGCAGGATGTAGCAAGAATCAATTAAATGTATCCCCACAAGGCCACAGAATTTTTGTTAGCCTCAGTACAATCTACCAGATGCAATAGAATTACTCGGTGTTGCTGTACATTTACTTCCAGACCCATGGATCATGTGAAACCCTGCTCTGTTGCTTTTCACACCTACACGGATTTATTGTTTTTTTCTACAAAATAAAAAAAATATATATGAAGGAATACCATTTATGGGCGATGATGTTTTTTTTTCTGTAATCTCTCTCTTTCTCTAATGTGTCTTTTATTGCACCAGTACAGAACAAAGCCCTGAGGCAACACACACACACACGCACACACAAAATACTTCATCCTTCTATGATGTGTTTGGCTTAACAGAATATTTAGGACACTCTTAAACACCTCCACATGTGCACCAAGCATTAAATACACACAGTGGCTTCACACTGCTGATGTCATGATGTAACTGTGTGCACGAAGCACTAATTCTGTGTCATTTGTCAGTTTGCTGACAGTCGCTCACACAAAACAATAACTGGCTGTGTGTTTTTAACTGGCTTTATGAGCGGGAAGCTGTATTTTACTGTTAGCTGTCGGCTACAGAGCAGGCAGACAGACAAAAGAAAAACAGAGACCGAAAGTGGAGGAGACAGAGAAACCAGACGTTGCAAATAAGGGGAGAGAAATATATATATATATATATATATATATATATATATATATATATATATATATATATATATATATATATATATATATATATATATATATGTGTGTGTGTGTGTGTGTGTACCCTGTTGCCAGTGCTATTAAAGTTGCATTGCAGAGGGCTTTTAGAGCATCGACCATCAGCCAAGTAACTTTAGCTAATAATTTTTTAAAAACCTCTGTGCTTTGTGCATGTCGGGGCTACCCAGTGTGTGTGCGTTTGTGTGAGTGTGTGTTTTGCCAGCCTGTATGAGAACTTTCGTGGGCCAAATGCATGCTCATTGGAGCTCCACGTCATTTCAGCAATCTACTTACAGCAGAAATAGACATGAATGGGTCTCATTTCCACAGTAATCATGCACACATACTCGATTCTACACCTCACACCTCACAGTTTACATCCAGTGCCAACATGTAATGCTAAATACAGGTATGACACCCAAATAATCAGCTCTCATTAGACAGTTATTTGTTTCTGTTGCTGCTAAAGTTGTATGTAGTAGAGTTCACCACAGTGTTTGTAATCATTTTTTACAGTTGGGGTAGAAAATATCAGGAAGTGAAATGTGTGTTCGACTGTGGTCTATAGATATCAATGTTTGTGTGTGCCATCAGCAGATGCTGCCACAGAGACCAATGGCGATCTGCTGGATAAGCGACAAAATCTCTGCTCCTACTATGGCCTGCAGAATCCTGGCATCACCCAGCCCAAGTACAAAACATCCCAAACCATAGCAGGTCATCTCACCTGTTATTCTTGCTCACCGAGAGCTGCTTGACAAATTTGCCTTTTCATTAACTGAAACCACACTTTCTGTTGCCAGTCACTGGTGTTTGCAGCACAGTGTGACTCTGAGGGAAGAGTTCTGTGAGTTGTCCTTGCCTGTGAAGTGTGGATACTGCCTAGTCACGGTGAGACCACCATTTCTCTTTCCCTGGTTGTTCCCTTCATGTGTTGTTGCGATGTTTTTGGTGATAAATACATCGCAGATAGACAACAGGAGAGGGCTCACACATACAGTGACCACCAGTGCTTTGCTCATGAATAAACTCACAGAGCAAAAAAAAAAAAGAGAGAAAATCACACATATAACACTTTGTTTGATGAATCTACTGGAACAAATGTGTAGAGTTAACTACCTTCAGAACCATCCTATGTTTTTAGTGAATGATATACAGAATGCCTTGTGCATGTCTACAAATACGTATCCCTATGCAGATGTACTCTCCACTGTTTGCCTCAAGGTGACTGCACAAAAACGAGCAACCAATGCTTTGTCTGAGAGATAAAGAAGACAAAAAGGGGGAGTGTAGAGGAGAGAATCAGGGAGAGAGAGATAAAGAGAGAGACACAGAGAGAGAGAGAGAGAGGCCAGTGTGTGTGTGGGAAAACAGCAGAGGACAGACTCAAGTCAGTCAAGCTTTTCTTCCCTCTGAATAAACCGAATTTTGTCCAAATTTAGTTGGAGGAGATTGTGGAACAGTCCTTGACATCAGCTAGAAAGTCATATACCAGCACCAACTTAAACTCACATTGAATCTCCTGACTGCCTGCCATTTTTACTGTTTCCATCTTTCCCTCACTCTCCATCTCCTTCCTCATTGTGCTAACAGTCTTATATTGTCTACATACACAGGAAACAAAGGACATGTCATCATGGAAAAAAAAAGCCACACACAGCCCATAGTACATTCCCCATACACAAAACATTGGTACATTTATGCTAACGGAACAAAATATTATTTTGCCTAATGTCACCTGATCATGGGACCAGACAAAAATTGAAGTACATTTTAGCAGGTAGGAGGTGCAGACAGCGCAGTGGGCCACTCAGAAGTCCGGCGTTTGACAACCTTAATATGTCCGACACCCCGTTTTGTTTTTACTCATTGCTAGAGTGAGGCATCAGTGTTTCCCACAGACCAGGTAGCAACTTGTGGTGGCACCTTGGCGCCGGTGCAGGATCGAGTGACATGGTGTTGTGTTGATGTGGGTTCAAACTTTCTGAAGCTGCTATAGGTTAAATATACATGTATGCTTATCTAATGACAATTTACAAGAAGCATTTTGAATTTATTCAGTTCAATCTTAATTCTCTAAGGTAGTTCTGACTGAAGGCATTTGAAGACAAATACATTTTTACTAGAACCCTGCCTGGACCTTCCCCTGCTTTAACCCAATACATTACATGCCAGGCCAGTAGAATTAGTTTGCTCATACAAAGGTCTGTTAAATTTCATGTTTCATGAAATAGTCACCAAATTGAAATTAAAGTTGAGGTTTTACTTGACGTGTTGTGTTTTCATGTTGAGGATGGGCTAAAACAAACACGTCTTCTTCTACTGCTACAAATTAACTCAACAGGCTAACTGCAGTTCCTTTAAGGGCCATATGAGGCTGGTTTCAAAACTGAGTCAACCCCAGAACCTCATGTTAAAATGAATAACTTTACAGCAGAAATGTACAGATTCACAGTTTATCAGCCTGAGAGGTGATTGGTACATAAACATCTGTGATACTTGTGTTTCAAACTACATGTGAATGGAGCTCAGCTCAATCTAAAACCTTCTAACACAGCTGTAATAATAGTAATTCATGGCAGAATTACTCAGTCTCACAGATGTAGATGCATCTTTGCACAGAGGCATTCATGCACAAATCTCCCAAAAATCTATGCCCACTCCCTGTCATTAAACCGCTCTCCTCCTCAAAGGCAAACACAGCAGGTAGGCTGAGATCTAATTAGCTAGTTAGTCTTTGGTTGACTGAGTAAAGACCCCATCCAAAATAAATCTGATATCTTAGTTCCCTGACATTTTGGCTCCGATAAAGAGGAAACGTCTGCGGCCGTGAGCACCGCTCTGACGAATGCCTGCTAAAGTGCGGCGACGTCTGACTCTGAGGAGGTATTCATGAAAACAAAGAGGCAGCGGAGAAGACTAACTGTAATCAAACAAATTCCATCAAACTACTTGAACCTATTTACCGGGGTCATTGTGCTTGTTTTCAAATCACTGGCCCACTAATCTGTCTTGAAGGCAAAACAACTCAGAGTGAGATGTCAAAACATTCAGACACACAGTGTGAGCTGAATATTTAAAAGGGAAGTACGTTTTTCACTGCCCCCACAAGCAAAAAACTGTGACTATAAATAACTGTGTAGGGCTGATGGAGTCCTCCGAACTTTCAGAGACTCTGAATTTGGAATTTTTAATGTTACTGCAGTAAATGCTTCAGTTTTGTTGTTGTGACATGTATGCCTGTGTATTTGGAGTATTATTATTATTATTAATTTGCAGGTTATATGTCTGTTTTGCCCTCAGACATCATCTCATACTTTGCGTTTGTTTGCCTTTAAACACAAATCAATCAGTCAGGAAAAATCCCCATTTTATCTTATTGCTGTAAAATGGAAATGGAGACATATTTGTCATGTGTGTTTCTTTTGTGAGGTTAAGCAAGCGTATCCATGATTAACTGGAGTTTAGACTAAACAATTCTTTAAGTGTCTTTGGCTAAATGTGACAGAGTGTCGATACTCACAGATTTTAACATTCATGAGGGAATAAAAAAAAAAGGCAAAGGCTGGAGCCACAGCAGAGAGTGTGAAAAGCAGAAATATGACTGGACACTAATGAAGATGTATGTCACCAATACACATCATTGTGTGTGTGAGAATGGACTTCACTGGAATCCAAATTGCCTCTAAAATAGCTTGATAAATGGACGTAGTGAAGAAAAAAAAAATTACTCTTGTCAGTTGCAATTTATTCAACCAGTAAAACCTCTATTGCTCCATCATCCGTGTCGTGTCTGTGAATCTATCTGCCATTACAACATCCTATGATTCATAAATAATCACCAGCTGACGTTTTTTTTTTTTTTCTTCATCACCTGGCCGAGCCGTGTGTTTAAATGAAATGTGAGTCTGCACGGTTTTACTTTTATGTGTGAATTTATCTGTAGAGATTCTCTCTGCTGGTTGTCACTGAAGTCTGAGGAAGCTCCTCTGACCTTTGTGTGAAGAACAGCCTGCAGCCACATGTGACTCTTTGTTTTTCCAACAATCAAACACAACTATTGTCAAACATGTTGACCCAGATTTAGGCATTAACAGCTGACAGTGAAAGAAGTCGGAAAAAAGGACTTTGTTGAAAAAAATGTATTGGATGACGGAACATTTAGGCTACTATATAAAATGCTGCTGATAAGGATAAGGAATAACTTTTACATGGTGCTCCCACAGAATCTTAAAACAAAGGAGTGGAATGTTAGGTCACAAAGCATTATGTCACTTTTAATTATGATGTATTAAACATACACAAATGAGTGTAGTAGTTGAGTTTGTATAGAGGTTGTAGTGGCTGTTTCTGTAACCACAACCAGAAGCCACTTGTGAGTGTAGGTGGAAAAAAGGGATGGATGTGTGTTATATTGGCTCTTCACATAGTTTCCATAAAAGTTTTTTATTGCATGCATATTGCATCCTGCCCTATCCTGCTTGGATGCTGATGTGCCCTTGGTCAAGACACCTTAGCCTAAGTTGCCCCCAGTGCTTGAATTATTGGTATGAATGGTTGTGTGGGTAAATGTGGAGTAGTGAGGAGCTTCAAGCAGGTAGAAAAATGTGATATATATATATAAACATATACAGAAGCTTTTTGTCTGTTCAGAGCGGGTTTACATGTGTCTATAAAGTGAACCGTGGTGCATCGTGCAGAGGTTTGTGGAAAGGGAAAAAGTAGGTCTGTACTGCTGCAAAGCTTCTTTTAAAAAGCTGATGGGGCAGAAAAGGCAGCACTGTGATACATATTCATATTTCTATTCATTTCACTGAGAACTCTCCACAACTGTTGATTCACTTTGAAGAATTACAAGCTTCAGTGTGTGTTTCTTTATACTACACATTATGAGAGTGTGTGTAGGTGTGACTTGATCACAGAGGTGAGGTGTGTGTCCTACATACACATGCCGTAGCCTCCTGCAGACATTACATGTTCAGTTGAAGGGCTTGTTTTTCATTAACCTTTTTCTGTCTGGGTTAAGCTGGCTGAGCAAACACGCTGTTACTCGTTACTTTCTTTTTACACAAACTCGCAGTGTTGAACCTAGTGTGTATAACGTATAGTTCAAGCAACAATTCATTCAGCTTTATAAAGTCTAACAAACAGGACCAGTAAATGTTTAAACAAACCTAAAGTTTTTTAACACTAAAGCGGAGACGACCAGTCTGATAGCAGCTTATTTTTCCTGCTTTCTCTCCACAGTTCATTCTGTTAAGTCATATTTTCTGACACAGTGGTCTGTATACAACAGTGTCACCAGCTGACTTGCTGAATATACTAACACATTTGGCTTGATTGTATAATTACACACCACTATATTTACCCAAATAAACTACTTAACAGCACAAGTCAAACAAGTGCAATGGCCTTCATACAGCCATCTGTTAATTAGTCTCACAGTTTTATCTCATGAGGAGGTTCAAGAGAGCAACTCCTACAAAGAAAGGATTAAAAAATTGCTTTTTTGTACATGCAGCAGCCTGTACAAAAACCTAAAATGATAGTATCGTCTGATGTAATCTGATCATGGGACCAAGTTAGGAGTACATGCGCAGTGGACTTTTAATTGAGTCCAGTGTTGAGCCCCCCCTGACACCACAAACTGTTTGTTTTCACCCGTTTTTAATCCCAGGTACATTGGTTAAACTGGTTAATGTTAGGGGTTAAACACAGGGAAAGGGTTGGGTAAAGATCAACACACAAAATCTTAACCTTTAAACACAAGAAAAAGCATTCCAATCATGCACAGTTACTGTTCTTAGCTACCATCGGGACAAGAACATGAACATAGAGAAATATGCAAGCAGCCAATCACATGTGCATTTGGCTCATTTTCACAGAAATGCTGCTTAACACACATAAAACCCAGCTATTCTTCTCTGGAAGAAATCCTGATGAGTCATCATAAATCAAGCGGCGTTGCAGCCTCCAAAAGGAAACAGCAGCTGGAGTAACCTCAGAGCTTTTTTCCTCTGAGCAGATCAATATCACTGTAATGAATTGTACTCAGACACACACAGGTATTTTTCATTATTTTGGCGCTGTGTTGCTTTTTGAAGTGTAACAGAATCTACCGGAGAGCTAATTTAGCTACACTGATGGGAAGAAAAACCCAACAAAGAACATTTTAAAGGGTGATCTCTGCTGATTTAAGTCGGAGCTTTTGCAAGGTTAAATGGAAAGAGAGGCCCTGTGTGTGTGCAGAATCAGCAGTGTGTGTATATGTGCAGGTGTGTGTGTGTGTGCCAGTGGAGGCTCGAGGGGATGTAGCAGCAGTTTCCTGCTTCTCTCCGTCGCTCCTGAGAAATCAATTCCAGCTGCTGCAGAGCTCCTCTCTCCTCTCGTCCTCTTACTGAATATTTCTCCTTCTCTTCATCTTTCTGGCAAAATAATTTAACATTATATAACATGCTCTCTTATTCATCAGGTGGTGTTTCAGGAAGCCAGTTTACAGTGACAACATGTGTGGCTAGTTTAGAGTAATTTGCCTCCCGTCCAAGCTGAACTGACAGATTTTTATCCAGGAATTTCCTCTCTTGTGTTGAACAATTTTTCCTCACTTTTCAGTCTCAGTGTGGTTAAATTTCAGCCTTAAAATTACTTGGTAAGGTTAAAAGAAGGTCATCCAGTTCCCCGCTAGCACTGGGAAAGAAAATCATAAACAGCATAAATAAACACAGAAGAACTATAAAAAGTAGCACCAATCTAATAGGAAGAATAATTCAGGTTAGTATGTTTAAACTGTGAGAGTAACAACATACACTAATCTTAACCTGAGCTCTCCAATTTTCCTGTGTAATGATTTTTTAGCACATCCTGGGTAACAAAGTGTTCCCAGGTCAACTAAGAAACTGTAACTCTGGCTTAACAGGCGCAAAACAGCTGACACCACGACACACACATACACACAAACACAGCACTATATTACCGACCCACCAGGGAACTAAACTGCTTACAGGACACACTGGTTCCTTAATGACCCAGTGTGTGTGTGTGTGTGTGTGTGAGAGAGAGAGAGAGAGAGAGAGAGAGAAAGCACAAACAGTTATTGTATTTGCATGTCCACAAGTTGCACACAGCGTAAGTGTGTGTATTTGTGCTTTCTTTTCTTTGCAAACTTTTGTTTTTTGCCATAGGTGCTTGCGTGTGTGTGTATGTGTGTGTGTGTGTGTGCGCATGTGTGGATCAATAAAACTATAGCTGTAATAAGCTAGCTAGGCTGCTGTGAGAGTATTGCATCTGTCTCTGGAGAATAGATACAGTATGAGAAAGCGCTGTGTGATTTACCTCAACAGCAAAAATTCAGCAGTGGTTTATTTCCTACGATACACAAAAACTGAATCCATTAGTAAACAGCATGATGCTTAAAGTGAATCGTACATACAACATCAGTTCTCAGCTTCACTGAGTTTTGGTTTTGGTTAATCTGTTCTGTTGCATTTTAAAAGGACTTTTTGTCCCTGGTTCCTGTTTTATGTTGAAAGTTGCAGACTTCAGACTACTTCCTCTTGTGTTCCCTCCATGTTTGATTACCTGCTCTGTCCTAATTGTTCTCATCTGGGTCTTGTTTCCCTTTGTGTATTTAAGTCCTGAGCTCCTCTTGATCTTTGTCAGTTTGTCTGTGTTTGCTTTTGTTGGACATTTATGGCCTTTTGTTTGGTTCGTCTTGCAAACTGAACTTAAAAACAGCCTTCTTCTTCTTCTGTACCGGAAACGAGCACAGCATCTGTTAATGCATGTTTATAGCTTCTGGTTTATCAATTGTCTTCAATTATTAACTGATACTTAATGTTAATTTGTAACCAATTTATTTAATTCACGTCTAATGGAGCACCTGGAATAAACGAATCCGTTTATGACAACTCATTATTTACAACACACAATATTTACAGCTACCTAGAAAAATCTATAAGTAAACTGTTGGCTTGTGAGTCTGCAGCCATCTTGGTATCTCCCCTGCACAGATATTCTGCATGATGGAGAGACACCTGGTAGATTCTGGTAGGTTTTCACAATAAAATGCTGTGAGACTGGACTCTCTCGCTGACTGAACGTCGCAACCAGCTGCAACACTGTGTACAAGGAGAGATTCATTTAGAAGCAGAGAAACAGCATTTTATATGATAGAACATGCTTTTTATTCCAACACCAGAAAGGAAAAGGCAGGGAGAGAAGCAGCAACTGCTTTCAGAGTGGAAGGTGAGAGGCTGCCCTGTGTGTAGATGGAGTAAACAGAGGTTTCAGTAATTGCTTTGTAACCCAGCCTGATACATGTAGAGAGGACATTAACCATCAGGTAAACAGGCAGATTACTACGTGATTTTGTGAATCTCGCGGGAGCTTGTAACATTCCACGGATACGCTACGCTTCAGAAACACTTCTGGTATGAACTGATATCGTGCTAGAGTGCAAAAACAAAGTGCGTGTTTGTTTCGCGGCCGGTGTAAATCCGGGCTAAGTCAGCGTCATGTCTGTTGTCACTGCTGGTTGATAAGATAAGGCAGTTTTTAACATAGCAACATTTACCTGCTGACCAAAACTGCTGTTTTTTTCTTGTGAAGATGGGGTTATAGAGAACTCTTAGTTCAGTATGTGTTATAATAAAATATTAAAAATCAATTTCTTTCCATTATTTACAAATATGTAGACTTTACAGCTGGCTGTGCAAGGTTAAACATCCCCTCCTCTCTGTGTGTGTGTGTTTTAGAGATTTTAGAGCACACCGAATAGAATTATTTATTTTATAAAGTTTAGGGGAAAAAACTTGCAGCAGCATGGAAGCTGGAGTGCACATGGATGTTCAAATAGTGATCGCAGGCAGCTAATTGTTTTCCATTTAAGTGAATGTTTTTGGGCAGCTGTTTAGCCTACAGCCTCTAATCAAAGGCGCTGCATCTTTTGTCATGCACAGTTATCTTTTCTATTCATTTATAATTATTAACCTGGAAACCATTAGCCTGTAGACAACATCACAGCTCAGCCAAGTTAGAGAGCAGACACTCTGTTTGAAAGTTTGTTAACCTTTTTTTGTCTGACTGATAAAGGGATGTTCTCCCCCCTCGATATACATTTTGATCAGATTTTAAGGCTAAACTGGTGCCCCCTGTGACCCATGAATCACTTTCAGGCCTTTCAAAGAGATAGAGAGTCTGTGTAACACCTGCAACAGAAGTGTGTTTTTTTTACCCACCTGAGAAATAATAAACGTTATTTTTTTGAGGAGGAGTGATGGTTGGTGAAAGCAGAAAGTAGCCAAGAAGGAAATAATGACAGGGTGCAAAGAGGGAGGAGGAGGAGGAGGAGGAGAGAGAGGTGTGCACACACCGACACCTGTGAGAATATGCATGGAAATGCCAAATGTGCTTACATGTGAGTAACACAAAAAAGAGGAATCCACACACAGACTGCTCCCTGGACAGGAGAGATGGATGATGTAAGAATATGAAATTACAGCACAGGGTATCAGATGGTTTTGTCCATCCTTTCCTCTCCTCTCCTCTCCTCCTCCTCCTCTCCTCTCCTCTCCTCTCCTCTCTCTCCTCCTCTCCTCTCCTCCTCCTCCTCTCCTCTCCTCTCCTCTCCTCTCCTCTCCTCTCCTCTCCTCTCCTCCTCCTCTCCTCTCCTCTCCTCTCCTCTCCTCTCCTCTCCTCTCCTCTCCTCTCCTCAGTTTATTGTCGTGTTTGTCCTCAGGCTAATCTTAGTCACAGCTGTCTGTTTGTGTGTGAAGGCGACTCATCCAAGAGTGGTACAGTGGTTTATTAAAGGAAAACCATTAGCCGTCTGTTTGACTCTGTGCCCCCCCCCCTCTCTCTCTCGCTCTCCTCTTTTCTTCCTCCATCTCTTGCTCTCCTACACACACACACACACACAGGAAAACACTTCAACTGGCCTATTGTTGCTCCCCTCTGCTTTTATCGCTCATAGAATATACATGATGTTACTGGAATAAGAGAGAGAAGAGGAGAGGAGAGAAGAAAGGAGAAGAGATTTGATGACTCAGTGTGTGATTAGCTCATTTCCTAGAGTGTATGTGTGTTTTTGAAAGTGGGACAGGAAAAGCTTAATGTGTATTTATTCACATGAATGTATGTCTATGCATGTATGGAAATATGTCTATATTTATGCAGGCTTTCGTGATTTATTATGCACATGCTCTGTTTTGACAAAAAAAATCTATAAAATAGATGAACAAAGATAAAAACTGGCACATAATGGTGATGAGGTTCTTTGCTTTGCTGTTAGTAGGGCATTCTTGCAGTCCTATGAATGGCCACTAGAGGCAGTCACACTCATTTACAACATCTGGGCATATGCAGTAATTTCACCATTTAAATCCTATTTTACACGACTTCATGACTCATAGTCTAGTGTTTTTAATTCTTATTGCTCTTAATATCTTTTAAATAGTGTTATTAATGATGTGCCTCACGCTGACTGCTGCAGCGCCAGTAAAACACCTTTTGATTTGAGAAAACTGAGCCAAACAGGAGACAGAGTGACAGTAACAGAGTGAGGGGAGCTTTGGAGGTGGTGTGATCACATCTTGGCAAACCATTAGTCTTATCAGTTTTTCTATTAAAGCCCTGAGGTGTTGTGTCACACCTCTTATAACATGTTGATCTGCAACACAACGACATGAATATTCCTTAGTCTGTATTCAGGCAGCAGGTAGCTAGTGTGTCTTTGTGGACTAAATCACAAAATATTCAGATAAAATAGAGATTTCCTTTTGGCAAGACACTTTTGTCATACTGTGCAGTGACACAAAAATATGAACTTGTCCTGCTGAATTCTTCAAAGCTGTATTTAATCATTGAACATAATTTAACTACAGTTTCAGTTCAGTAGAAAACAGGGCACAGGGGATTTTTATTCCCAGAGTGTCAGCTCTTCCCTCAGCCAGTCGTGGCTCTGTGCCACTCTCATCTCAGCAACACATTCTGTCTGCACTGAGAATGCCTCCAATAACAGCAATGAGGTTAACACCTGTCACTTTAACCTGTGATTCTTTTGTTTGGCTCTCACTTCTCTTATTTGATGGGGAAAACAAACAAAGCTTTATTTTTTGTGATTGCTCTTTACAGGCTGTGCCTGCATGCGGATCTGTGAAAGAATCACAGTTTGGGTGTCTATTACTACAATGATGTGTGACTCATGACTTACTGACAGGCTGCTTTTTGACTCTAACCCTTCATGCTGTAAAACAGGCATTTTAGCTCAACTTTCAGCTTTAAAATGTGATTTTAAAATGCGGTGACCAATCATTCACATGTGATGGATTCATCATGTCCTTGCCAGGTAAAAAAGATTAATAATTACAGGCATTTAACATTAGAGATGCCACTGTTGTCAAAAATACATTCCTCAGATGCGACACATGGTTACTGTATGAGTTTGTTCAGAGATGGTGGGGGTACATGCAACACAAGTCCCCCTGACACCACAAGCAGTTTTGTTTTCACCCTGTGTTAAGTTTAGTTTTAAACTGTGGTTGGATTTGAGATAAAACACTGCTGGTTATGCATTAAGACAGGGTAAGGTGTTTTGAAAAAAATCATCTTAACACACATGACTTTTTAGCATTTTAAAGGAACATGTTGCAGGTCATTATTTTCAGCTACCATCAGGATGAGTCCCCACCCCCATGAACATGTAGAGATGCAGAGAAATATACTCACATGTTCTGTTTTCAAGGACTGAAATATCAACCTCATATTAGGTTTCCTGGTGAGGAGGGGTTAAATTGTCATTATGGTAGCCAGGTTTTTTACTTTAGGTGGCCTTTATATATGCATAACTGACAATGCCATAGCCAGATTACAGATGACATGACCATCTGTGAACATGCAGGTTACTTGTGAGGATCTGACTCCATGACTTTGACTTGAGTACTTTATATGTAATTTTTCTTAGTGTTTGTATTGTAGTTGTTACACTGCATGTTTGTACTTTTTACACTGTCTACGTTTCTACGTCTTTTGTCGCTTACTGGCAGACGAAATGAAGAATTGGCTCCAACCTTAAGCAACTCAGAGCCATCCATCTGTCTGACTGTCTGTCTGTCTGTCTGCTGGCAGCACAGAGGAGCTGAAAGACATGACTGACAGCTGAAACAGCTTCCATGTAGCTCCTTCAGTTATGAATGGGTTTTATTGATTTTTATAAAAGTGAGTCCAGAAAGCTCATAGTGATTGATGAGCCTGATCAATTATTACAGGTACATCATATTATATCAGATTTGGGAGACTTTCAGTAGAAAACACTGCACGATAAACGTGTCTTTCTCTGGTTTGGATACAAAAACGTAAATTGTTCAGTAAAACTTTAAAAGCCAGAAATTATCTGTAGATTTTTTTTCCTTTTAGGGTGTGTGTTGGTCTGCAGCTGTGCACTGCTGTAGTGTTGGATGTCTAGATCGTCATGGTTGCATACACACACACAGACACACATTCTGGTCTGTGTGTGGTACAGAGCACAGGAGACTGTTAAAAAATGCACATCCTGCTCTGTTGCACAAGCTGCTGCCACGGCTGCATGGCAGACAAAGTGGGTCACTATACACACACACACACTCTCAGGATACACACATGCAGGTGCACACAAACACACATCAGATCCACGGACATTCACACACGCTTGCATTCATGTTCTCTCTTAATAAGTTGCTTCTCGCTCTCCCACATGCTAACACACACACACATGAGCAACACACTGAGCAATGCCCCAACCAGAGCGTTTCTCTTGCGTCTGGCAGTATTTGCTGTGCTCCAGATGTTCCAGCACTTAGAGCCTGTGGTGATGAAGACTGTGTGAGGAGCAGAATCAAGGAGAAACAATAGCAGGAAGGAAGGTAGCAAAGTAGAAGGAAAGAAGATGAGGAGATGGAAGGAATGGACATAAGGTAGAAATGAAGACAAAAAGGTCAGAAAATAGATTGAAATGAGAGAAAAGGAAAAAAATGAAAATGTAGGCAGGGAAGGGAAAGTAGGACAATAAAAAAGGAAACAAATGACAATAGAACTCTAGAAACAAAGAAAAACTGAAAAAAACAAAAGTGTGTTTAAAGGCAAACAGATTTTTTTGTCTGTAATGAGCCTCTTGATTAACTCACCATTGTGTAACAAAAACAGCTGATGGCACTTTCAGCACTGTGTCCAGTATTTAATTAGATCACAAAGATGCCTGCTAAAGCTTTAGCACCCGAGAGTGTTTATTCAACCATAAAAACTAGTGTTGCATCATCACACACACACTGCACGGTGATCAAAGTGTGTGCGTGTGTGTGTGTGCAGGAGGAAAAAAAACACAACAAATAAACCGGCCCTCCACCCTAAAGAGAGTAACTGGGTGATGTAGAGGCAGGTGTGATGACACCACACTCTCACACACGGTGTTATACACAAACACACACACACACACATACAATGGCACGTGTAAATATACACAGGAGACGAGAGACCTGCCAGACGTGAACACGCTTCATCCTGACAGCAGCATGAAAGCCAAAAGTCCCCTGTCCTTCAAGAGCCACCTGTCAACAAATCCCAAAACTATCTGCTTTCATATCACTGACAAAGTGGATTCAAACACACACACACACCAGCAACAGTAAAACCTCTCTGAAACCTTCAATAATGAAAAGCTGCGATTCCCTATTTAGACAGAGAGAAAGTTTCCATTGAAAACAGCACTGATGAAACTCTTTGAAACTCTTTGATGTTTTATAATGCATGTGTTTAGTCTGCGTTATGAAACATCCATCTACTGAATCTAACACTAATGACAAAATCAGGCTGAGACTGGGGGAAGACTGCACACAGTCACAGACAGTAACGCATGTATTTATTATAGATTCTGTGTCAGAATTTTTAAGGTTATGCATGTTAGCTTCAATTATGCAGTGAGGGCCTCGTGGTCACACAGGAAAAAAAGGTTCTTTAGACACAAACAGTGGGTTTCCATGTATCACTGAGGCCCTGGAAGCAAAAATAATTCGTTTTTATGTCTCCTTTTATTCTCTACTTGTACAATGCATGTTATTTTTTTTAGCTTAGCATTGTATGTCACTGTGGAGCTCCAATGATGTCTGTGGTTATTGCTGCAAGTCCGACCCAGACCCAGAAATATCGACCTCATGTTACGTTTTCCTGGTGATGAAAGGCTGCCCTAAAAGAGCTTCACAGCATGCCTTCACCTACCTCATTAGAAACAACTAAAAAAGAGACAGTGGCTTTAAAACATGCTTTTTATAACACACTGACTCATCCAGTGAGCCACAGAATGGGTTTGTTTGTAGTCTCTCGCTGCTGTAACAAAGCTCAGTCTAAGGCAGACAAACTGGACTCCGAAGAGTTTTGTGTAGTGTTGTTTTGTCCCATTAGGAGGCGACAAACATTTTACACTGTACCTTTAACACGTTGCAGTGTGTTCATTTGTTTACAACTTACTTTCGTCTTTGTGGTCATTTTATAAACAGTAATGATTATGCTAGTGTTTTCACTGCTCCTTTAAAAGTCATTGTCACATAGAAAGTCCCCACAGGGACTTTAAATTGGCTTGTAAGGGGACCTCTTGTCTAAGGGAGAAGGTTGACTTGATCAGTCTGGTGTTAAAAATGACATTTCCACCACTCCTGCCTGTTCCCTTCTTTCTCTGTCCCTTCATGTCTGCAGAAAAGATGACAACGTGACACCCTATCCTGAGTCTGAGTCGAGACTGACATCCTCAATTAGAAACCTCAGGTCCTTTGTCTTCCTTTATTTCAATTTATTGCTTCTTCAATTCCAATTTCATACTTCCTTCTATCAGATCTTTACACGTCCCTGATGTGTTATTTCTTTCTGACTTCAGCCTGCCTACTCGCTCCTTACATTTTCCTACGTTAGACCCTGCCTGTCACCCCCATCGCCACCCTTCTGTCATCTGATCAGTAGAATTAATGGCTTTATTTCCATCAAATCGCCATGGTGATGAATCATGTCGTTAATCATCATATCGCTGGGGTGATGGATCGTGTCATTAATCAGATTTTTTTTTTTTCTGGGCTGAAGCAGAATGTTAAAGAAAGCAAACCCACACATTGGTGATTAGCAATTAACACAACTTCTATCTCTCTCACGCGCACACACACACACAGACACGCAAGCACACACACCGGAGGCACCCTGCAGAGCTGGAGCATAGCCAGGCAGCAGTGTGACTTCATCGCTGTCAGCTTAATCAAACTGTCAGTGAAAGGCTCATGCCGTCCACGTTACACACACACAAACGCACATACACTACTGAAAGAAAATACATTTTAAGAGAAAAAAAAACGTTGTCTTGTGCCCTTTTCTCAGCAGTAAGGAGATAAGAGCACAGGTTGAAGCTGACATAAGTTCAATCAAACCAAAACTGCGTGCTAAAAGGCACTAGCAAGTAGCCATTTCATCTCATCCCAATTTGATTATCAACCATTTTTCTAATGCTTGAGCTCAGGCATTTTTGTCAAATTTTAATATGAAATATCGACTATAGACATTTTAAAGAAGAAAAAAAACATCATCATGGGACTCAAACACCACCAGTCACTGTGGTCGAGTTTATTTGGTCCACACAGACAAGTTTTACAAACTCATGTCAGCAGAGTCTGTATGGAGCGTCATTGCCCTCCTGCTGTGAGGAGCTCAACATCTTTTAATTGCTCCGGACCTCATCTGGGATGTCCCCATTGTCATAAGGCACATCTGATATTTTAATCACAGGCCTTCCCATGTGAGCACGTTGAACAAGCTGAAGTGTCACTCAGATGGATTCCAGAATGAGTAACAAGAGAACTGAAGAGTGTTTCCTTTACAGGCTTTGTCTTTTATTTCTGTCCAGCTCAGCTTCTTCCTGCTCTGTCATCCTCTGCCTCTTGTGCCGCAGGAAACCAGGACACTCCACTCAAGGTATCATAGCTAAATTGCTGATTTAAAAAACTATACACACACTCACACACATACACACACTTTTTCCCCCAGATGATCTGATGAATTTCATCTAAGATCATTGCTTCATTAGTGAAGCTCTAGTTGTTCAGATTGATTTAATTATCAAATCATCTATGCAGTCTGTGTGTGTGTGTGCTTATGTGACTGTGTGTGTGTGTTTATTAGTGTGAAAGAGAGAGAGATTATGCAGTGATCTTGGCTGACATTGATCAGCCTAGTCTAATTGGGAGCATCTAGCCGTGTAATTGATTCTGCTACACTTCACAACTAGACGAGTTTAGCAACATCAACAACACTGATTCACACTGATGAACAGACTACACTGAACCAAACTGAACTGAACCGAACTGTACTGAACGAAGTGGCAGAAATAAACTAAACAATCTGATGAGGAGCTTTTTTTCTTGTCAACAACCACACTGTATTTGTAAGAATGAAATTTTATTGTTTAAATCAGCACAAATGTGATGTCAACTGGACTGAATGTTGCCTTAATGGTACTGTAAGTTTCCATATATTACCATTGGTCTACATCACTGTCAATGGACAATGTGTCCTTCTGAAGGACCCACATCCATGAAGAAGGGGCAGCATCCATCCTAAAAGAGCGCAGTAGTTCAAGCAGCCTCTTGTGGCTGTGTAAATAGGTGGATGTAAAATCTGTGGATCCTTCTCCACCAAAAAATGGTGATGAAGAGACACAATAATTCCTGATGTGAACAGGGTAATGAGTCAGTAATGCCAGAATTTTCAGCAGCTGATTTTTAGCGTTTCATTGACTGGAAATGATACAAAGTGCCAGCCTTCACATCTGTTTTTGCACATTTAGGCAAAATGCTGGAATTGCATCATAAGTTCGGGCTGAAACTGCCTTTTCAAGAGGCTGCCATCTCCATGCACCTGGTCAATTTGAATGAAAAATTACCTGGGCAGGAGCTAAGTACACTGGCAGGTCAGCACAACGCCAGGAAAATGGTGTTCATGCGAGTGCCAACTGCACTGTGTGTGTGTTTATGTGTGTTAATCTGAGTGTGTGTGTGTGTGTGTCCTGAGGATTAGTCATGCTCTTCTGCCTCTGCAGCACTGCCTACTTCCTGCCTCATACAGACACACACACACACCTGCATCCATCTGGCCAGTCCCCTCTGTTAGCAGAGGTGTGAAACAGAGAAAATCAGTGGAGTGAGGGAAAGAAGGAGGAAAGAAAGAGGAGCAGAAGGATGGATGGAGAGAGGGGGGCAGAGGGACGAAAGAGTGTATATTAAAGAGAGATGGAGAGAGGATAAATGTAGGGAGAGGAGGGAGGAAGGGAGTGTAAGAGTGGGAGAGTGATATTAAACACCAGGGAGCTAACTGAGCAAATTCACCTGCCCACTCTTTCTTTTTCAGCACCTCCATCCCTTCCTTCATCTGCCCCCCTCTCTCTCTCTCTCTCTCTTTCTTCCTTCTACTCTCACCTCCTACTCCCCTAATTAGCTCCAAATCCTCTTACATCTCTCACTCTGTTCATCGTCCTCCTCTTCCTCACCATCTCCCCCAACTCTCACAAAAAAAAATCAGGTTGACCTTAATGAACAGATGAAGAGAGGAGGGGAGCGATTGCATCCTGGGAGCCCAGGAAAGGCTGGATCAGCGCTTTCTGGATCAGTGTTTGTTTACTCAGGACTCCCCCTTCATGTGAAGCTGTCAGAGTTTCTCTTCTTCTGAGGCCAAACCATTAGGCAGTATAGGATCATTTGGAGGGGTTTTTAAAAATCTTTTTTTTAGAGGAATAGCATGAGAGGAGTCGTCACTGCTTACAGTACGTCCTCGGCGTGACAGATGACAGAGGGAGGGGCGGAGATGACACACAGCCAACATCACAGAAAAAAAGACTTGAATCCGCAACGCATAAATAATATAAACTGTCATCTCTACAGGAGATATTCAAACACCTGTGACCTAAATTAGAAGTCCCTGAGAAGATTTACAAATCATGGTTTGATGTTTCAATTAATGCCACAGAAACATAAATAATCATAACTTAATAAAGCCATTTCTGACACAAGTAACTGGTACTTATGCCGTCGCCGCCACATCTCCCTCCACCACCTCATTTGATGTGTTGTGATTTAATGAAGATGTTAATTTATGTGTTTATTAAGGTGCAGAAACCACTGATTAAATTCATGTAGCCTGTTGCCACCGGAAGCACGTGACAAGCAGACAATATTTCTAGGCCTCCCTCCTTATCTGGCTCTCCCTGTGGACATAAAATCTTTCAAATGTCTTTAGGGGTGGGGCTAGTCACCGTGGTAACCAAAGTCTGCATAAAGAAGCACCTTAAAATGTGTTAAATGAGTGAAAACGTTACCGCAAGCACTGAACTGTAGTACCCCTACATCTCCTACTGTGGACATTTGGTAGTATTGAAACGTGTGTATATCAGTACATTAGCCAGTTTACATCAGAATTACATCTCTACAAAATAAAATAAGTCTTTTGTAAGTAAACTGGTCTTTTTTTGTCCAGAAATATGTCTTCCAGCTTAAACACGCTGTGACATTTCAGCACAGCTACAATTATTTTAATGGCCAAAAACATTTCTTTTTCTACTGAATCATCAGTAAACACCCGGTTTGTGTCAGTCCTTCCAGAATAAAAGATTTCTTCAAGATTCTTCACCAATTACAGTGAGGATTCTGCTGCAGAACCAGCAGAAATAATACTTTCTCCACCAAGATTTCACCTATATAGACAAGAATTCAGTGCAGCAACAGTGTGCACGCCTTTGTTTTCTGTCATTTTCTGTGACAAACAACACGATGCCACGCCACTTTTGTACAGTCATTTGGGCAACAGGGGATGCCACATGGCATCACTATTTCATCAGCATCACTCTTACTTCTTTATTATTCCTTCTACCTGCACATACACACAACTTGTACTTAGGGAAATCATTGGCTGAGGTGGATGCAACAGATGCAAGGTGTGGGTTAGTCAAACAGCCATATCAAAGTGCTAATTGTACCCTCAATGGAATATCTGTGAGTTTGTTACTGCTGTGTTGTCTACATGTACCAGAATACATTGCACTTAAGCACTCAGTTTGTGAAAGTGGGTGTTAAAAAGGTACTAAAATAACCTATTCTGGGTCTGCCCCAGGCCCTCCTCCATGCTCAGAATACCTCAACAGGGAGGCGCCCAGAGGGCATCCTAACCAGGTGCATGAGCCACCCCAAATGGCTTCTCTTAACAGAGAGGAGCAGTGACTCTACACTGAGCTCCTCCCAGATGACCGAGCTTCTCACCCTATCTGTAAGGGAGACTTCAATGTGCAGAGTGAACTGGGCTCCTGCTCCGTATAGAGGGCCTGAAAGAGCCAAGTACCCATACTCCCAGAGCAACCTCCCCACAGCATACCACCAGAGACACGCTCAAATACCTTTTACAAATCCACAAAGCACATCAAGTGTTTAGGTGAACTCCCACATCCCCTTTCAGACCCTGATAAGTGTAAAGAGCTGGTCCACATTTGGAGACCCAATACGACATTACTGTCCTAACAGTCTTGCCGATTTTGGATTCCATTTTATCTCTGAGATCTTGGGGTCAGTCAAAGAGAAGTGTAGAACTATGCACTGTGAGGCACACATGGGTTGCAGATAATGTTTGCTAATTAGAATTTAACTTAACAGGCTCTGTCTTTGTACATCCAGGTTTGAAGTTCAGTCATTTTTCATGAAACGTGTCCATTATTTACCCCTTGTAGCTACACGCATTGAAATGTTTGGCATTATTTAAAACTCTGCAATCACTCCTGATTCATTCTGTGAAGTGACTTTCCCTTCTTCTGTATATCCTCCATTCTCTGTGAGTCTGCAGAGTGACCTCGCTGAAGCCTGGCCAGTGAGATAAGCTCACACCTTTCTCTGCCGTCCAGCTCTCCTCTTCCCTAGTTCCTTTCCTCAGCCTACACCATTTCTTGTCCTGTCTCGCTCTCCTCAGCATTTTGTGTTTCATTTTTCACTGTCTCGTCCCATCCCTGTCTTTCTTTTCACTCTGCTTTTCTGATATTTTATCTTCCCAGCTCGCTCATTCTTTATTTGTCTCATTTTTAACGAGTTAACATGTTGGGAATCACCAAAGTGAAAAACACCACCGGGAGCTGTTTTTCTTTCTCAGCTGTGTGTGTGTCTGTCAGAGGCGAGATTTGTGCTGACTGGTAAGGGTAAAAGATTCATGACCCAACAAAGCCTGTCAGGGCCACACACACACACACACCAGGTGAGTCTGCAGATTTTGCTGCTGGAGAGAGAGGTTTTAAGATGTAAAAAAAGAGAACATGTAGAAGACTCATAAGGAGGAAAAATAAACCACAAAAGAGGGGGAAAACCAAGGGGGAGATAAGAAGGAAGGGACACCAAGGAAAAAGAGGTGCTTCATGAAGTAGAGAGGTCTTTCAGCCATTTAATACATGAGGGATTTTTGGCTGTGATGACACATCAGAAGAAATAAACAGAGGGAGGAAAGAGGTGAAGGAAAAACACTGACGTGCCTTTCAAATCACTACACTGTTAAGTTGATGCTAACGAATGGCATGGAATGTGCCAAAAGCAGCACACACTCTGTGAATGCATTCTCATATTATGGTGCCCTAAAGTATTTTGTATTTCCACTAACACCCTTAAAGCTTCCTTGTTAGAGCAGCTGTCAAAATGCACACACTATGCAAACAATAATGTACACAATGTACGTGAAGCATAGTAAATACAATAGGGGGAATGCTAATGTGTAGAGAGTCAGGAAAGCAAAGAAGACGCACAACATCATCATCATACTTTTGTCATGTTGTGTGTGCAAAGATATTTCCCTTACACCTCCATATATGTATGTAAAGTGTGTGTGCTTGAAATGCACCTCTGTTCCTCTGCTGGTTCACCAAACAGCAGCAGAGAAGCTCAGCATAGCGTGAGAGAGCAAAGCTTTATTTTATCTAAATACATTCCGCTCCCTCTCTGTCTCTCTACTCCTACAGAATCAATAGTCATTACACTTTGAGTGAATTGATCTCTCAGCACTGTTTGCTGATTCCTCAGACTAAACTAACACCAAATGAATCCCCCCCCACCCACCCTGTACGGGGGAGACAGTATCAGGTGAATGAATGTAAAATGCGAGGCGGCCAGCGGGTAGGAGTGGAGGTCACATGTAATCAGATCTGCTTCCTGATCAGGACACCATGTCAAGATCTTTATTGTTCTCCTGATAGAGCTGCATGTTTGAATCAATCAACAGGCAGGACTAACTGGCTGCAGAAGGGTGTGGGGTGGGTCAGACAGGAAGTACCGATAAATGAGATGGAGAGGAGGTGTGAGTGTGTGGGGGAGTGATAGATAAAACTGATAATTAGACATCACAGGACATTTTTACCAAAATTATCAACAGAGTTCCAAAAATGCAGATCAAAGCTCATGCACAGAAGCTAACCTCCTGTAGTTCCCCCAGCAGCCTCTAGGTGCAGGCTCTAAAACCCTAGACTCCCAAGTTACAATAAAAAACAACTCAAAAACTGACACAATGCTGACAAAACAAACCACAAATCAACAAGGAGATAAAGAGCCTTAAGATTTGGTCCAGTGTGGATATTTTATATACAGGCTAATGCGTGGCTAGCTCCAGAGGGGGCTTTCTGATATTGCTAATCTGATATGCAGGGTTTTGATGTCCGATAACTCATGGATCTGTGCGCGTCCTGGATTGTATTTCACTGCCAGTACCTCAAAATAAAAAAGCAAAAACTCTCTGTTATGTTTGGTCCAAATCCACATATCTCTCAAAACACATTTAATATCAGTGATTTACTGGATAGTTTCTGTTTATTTTGACAGTGTATATATGGAATAGAAAAGCTTTACAGTGTCCCCTATATAGTAGGAAGGAGAACAGGGAATTAAGTATATGTGTGTGTTTGCAGCTGTAAACAGAAACATTTAAATGATGCTAGAAGGAGACTTAAGCTGATCGTCAATTCCAGCTCTGAGAGGATCTGCTCTGATTGAAACAGGATTTCAAGTAATGTCAAGTCTAAAGTTGTGACAGCGTAATCAAACGTCGATGTGTATTTATAATCTATGGTCATGGATATGGGCTTAAGACTCACACACACACACACACAAATACACAATCCTGTTAATACAAGGATAGCAGTGACTTCTTTCTGCACCAGGGAAGGAATCATTTGCATTTTTCCTCTTGGTGACCAGCCCGCTGCTAGTGCTCATTCTTTGACAGACATTATCCCTGCCTCTTCCTATCTTGAGGTGATTTAACGTCCTTTTATCATTTACCACATGCTGTCTGTTTTGTTGACACCAAAAGCTGGGGGTTACAGTCAGTCCTTGCAGCAATGTTTCTTCAGTTTACAGGGAAAAAAAACAAGGCTCAAAGTGTCCTGGTGTCACACAGCTACATGGTCAGTGTAGCATAGCTACTGAACCAAGAGATTAGATTTAGAGGCAGGCATCTCTACTGTCTCACAAAAACACTTTTTTTTTTGTTTTGTGCTTGAGCTGAATGTAGTTTAAAAAGTGTTTTCTGAAACGGGAAGCAGTGAAGCATCCAAAAGCTTTTCTTGGCCATGTGTAAGAGACTGCTCTCCTTTTCTTATTGTAATGCATTTCTTATCCTCTGATTGAGATTATTTTTTTTTGTAGATGATGCCTGTGGTGTCCTAAGGTGCTCCACATTGTTCAGCCATAGATAGATCATATCTCCTGCCAGTAGTAAACGTGTCACCTTTTCTGGGACTAACAAAGCAGGACTTGACCTTGAAGAGAAGCTAAATCAGTCAGAGTAGCTGAAGGCGGATGATGATGCTTCACCACAGCAGAGGGTAACAGACCAGTGTCATTTTACAGCAGCTGCTTTCACATTTTCAAAAAAGAGATTTACAACTTATCACCTGATGAATAAAAAGGCATCAGCAGCAGCCCCCTGTGACCTTATAACCTCAGACCCCCGAGTGAAGGTCTGATGTAGTTAGTGCCACCAACCACACCTCCAACCCCTTTACATGGACTTTTGCGGTTATATTGATCCCTGATCAGATGACGTTGGGCCATATGTCCATATGTTCTAGCTATCCAGTGTAAATGTTGCATGCCTGCAAGGTCAGCCCTTTTTGTCAATAAGAAGCTAGCTTCACAGGACCGATGTTGTTAAAGGGAGTGTTTTAATGATCAATTTGGAGGGAGGTGCCCATAATTCTTGTTTTTCTTAATGTATGCAACAAGCGTTGTCTTGTCGGTGTAACTAAACTGCAACTACATTACTGCACTGCTGCACTCTCAGGGTCACATACACACATACTGTACACACACCTTCACTACAGTCGCATTAGAATGAATGAGACTCTCCGAACCAATCACTTTTTAGCTTTATGGATCATCTGTCAGCTCAGCCATTAGACTGCCAACTTCTTGACATTTACCAACAAATTCATATTTCTCACACACACACTCGCATACACACACAGGAAAAGACGCACACTCAGTCACCATGCTGGTCCTCACTACGCTAGAAGTACACCCACAAACACCCTCCGCCGACACACACTGAACGCTTGTTGACATTTGCCAGCGCTACACATTTTTCCTGCCAGGCATTTTCAAAATGAAGGACATGAGATAGATCCCTGTAACTTAAGACAGATTGATCCGTTCCCGCCATAAAACTTGTTTCAGCGCCTCCGAAAGCGTGCTTCTCTGCGGCGTGCACGCACTCGACACAGACAGATCCAATTTGAGCGTGAAATTTACTCGCTGTCTGTTGTTAGCCTCTTCTCTGCACTATGTGTGTGTGTGTGTGTGTAAATTAGATTATGTGTGGTTGATATAATGGATGGGGACTGAGCAGGCACAGGCCACTGAGAGCTAGTTTGAAAGATTAACAAGACATCACAACTTCGTTATGACACATCTTAAATTAGTCAGCAGAGAAAAAGGGAAGAAACTTTTAACCAAATGCCAAACTGTGAAATCAGCAAGCTGCTGTGAAACACCAAGAAAACCCACTGGAAAACAACTTTTACACAGTCATTACTCTGAACCCTCAGGATGGGCAGTACCCTTTACACTGACAGGAACCTACTGTTTCTTTGAGACATCACTGTCACACAACCTGCTGCAAATACTCTCTATATACAGTAGGGTATCTCTCAAGCTCCATTGTTGTACAAAACCTAGAAAAATGTTCTTTCAGTATATGAACATGCAGACTGGGTCAACATCGGCAAACTGGATGTACTATTCAGGATGTAAACGTGTGAAAATGAATGGCAATGCAGTGGAGAGCACCATCACTTTACAGCAAGTGGTTCTTTATGTGGACTCTGCCTGTTCTCCCAGTGCCAGTGTGAGTTTTTCCTCTCAGATTCACGTCAGGGAAACCAGCACCTCTAAATTATCTGCAGGTGCAAATGTGAGTCTGAAGGGAGGTGTGCAGAGTAAATGGATGTAGGTTTGAATACAGTGAGTCTGGATACCCACCATGTGTTAAGCTAAAGGGCAAGTTGTTGGTCATAGTACTGAGATGTGGAACAGATGGATTTTGGAGCCCAAATGTAATGAAAATATGTAGGATTCTCAATGATTTTCAGCATGTAAAAGAAGCCCATAAACTCTAAAAGAATGATTAGCAACCTGGACCTGCTCAGAGACCACTTCCTGATTCCTCCATGGAAACAGAGGTGAGGTCAGCAGAGGTTGGGACCAATGGGAGGTAGGGGCCGAGAGGACTAGAGGTCATGTGTGAGAGGCACGGGAGGTCGGCCCCCAGCGTCCACACAGATGAATGGTTAGAAGCGCACCAAAAGCACACACAGAGTAATGGGTATTATGTATTAATAGAGCTGTATGGACCGGGGTGGGTTTAGGCTAATGAGGCCCCAGGGTTATCAGTGATGCACAGTAAAATAACACTTTGTTCTGTGCGAAAGAAATGTGACACTTCACTGCAGGATCACACCTGCTGTATTTCTGGATTATTAGACACATAGTCTTTATATACTCTGTCCTTTGTTTTAGTTTATTTCCACTACACTATTTTCATATTTTATTCAATATTTTGAATTCTGTGTCTTTGTGTAGGAACAAAATCTAAGGTTTTCCTGAAAGCATCTTCACTAAATTACCGGAAGACCTAGAGAAGCATTCAGGTCTGACAGATGTTAATGGAACATATGGATTTATTGAACAATGTCATCTGCAAACATCACAGTACAGAGACAGACTAGGGATGGTGGGGGTCTACATACTACAAGGCAGACTGTCACTGGAATCTGAAGTGAGTGCCCCAGACACCACAAGCTGTTTGTCTGGTGCTAAGTTTTGTTCTCGCTCATGTTTAACTTTCACACGATTTTCATCACAGTTGGATTTAGCATAGAAAATGCCTTGTTCAGGTTTTTCAGGATAGGCATTGAAAACAGGGGATGTTGCCCCATTGACAGTAACTTGTTGCCAGGTGCTAACCACAGCTGTTGTAACTGTAGGCAGAAGGTTTGTTGTGCCTCTTGCACAGAAGCTTGCAGATTTCCTCAGTCCTTTTACCCATAATGTGCAAAAAATGCACATCTTATTCTTTTTTTAGCATCTAAATTTAAGCCCAATGCTATGCTAACACTACAAGTGACACACATTCTCGCGGTTGTTTCAAGGTTACATGAGAGTCTTTGAAATATTCACACACAATCTCAGGGCATGTAGGGCCACACATCAAGCATGGGCTTCACACCGTCTGTGTAGTTGTTCACACACTGACATCCACTGTACAAGGTTGGAGCTATAAAGTCACATCAGCATGCAGGGACATGCCGCACGTGTGTTGCCTGTAAAGCACTTTGGGACATGTTCTCTGATCCATGACAGAGTGAAGGGCTGAGTGGGAGAGAGGGGAGGAGGAGGGGGAGGAGGAGGCGAGCGCTGCAGACAAAGACAGTTTGTATGTGTGACTGTGCCTCCGTGTGGACAAATCCAGCCTCATAAGCCTTTGTGATTGACGCAGCTTCACTGTAAATTAAATGTTACGCTGTCGAAGTGTTTTACAAATGAAGGTACTCTCACAGTCTGAGTGAAGCTTTTATTCCAGATAAAGAGCGACCACCTGTTCACCTTCTATAGTCAATGTTTTTCTGTCTCTGCATGTCCTCTCAGCTCTACATACAGAGTAAAGTGACAGCACTAACAAAGAAATCTCTTAAAACACACATTGTGAACCTTTTGTCATGATTCCTTGTTTAGTTAGTTAGTTAGTTTAAATGCTTGTATTTCCATTGGTTATTTTAGGATCTTTATATTTTTCCTGGTTTGTTTTGCCCTCTTTTCGCTGTTTTACTTCCTCTTGTGTTCCCCACCTTGTTGATTACTTGCCCTGCCCTCTTTGTATTTAGGTCCTGTGCTCCCATTATTTTGCTGCCTGTCTTGTTCTCGTGTTGTCACCCTGTGTTGCCTGTGTCTCCTGTGTCCTCTCTGTGTTCTTTGTCCAGTTGGTTTCAGTTATGTTTTGGACTATTTCATTTGTACTTATTTTACTCCTAGGTTATTTTTAGTTTTTGATTGTTTGGGCGTTTTACTTTTGGGATTTTGAGATTTTTTTTTTTTTTATTAGAGCTCACCTTGTGTTGGACCTTTTGGCCTTTGTGTCTGCAATTTACCTTCAGAAGTCTATGAAACATGGCGGATAAAGAGAGTGAAGTCTGGCTTAACACTTGCTAACACACAAAAAACAATTCTGAATAATTTATTGATGACGGTTCATATATGCTGTATACGTAAATAGGCACATTTGCTCGTTTGCCACCTTGTCCTCTGTTGCCAAGTCTAGAAAACACAGTATTACTTCATGAAAGATTCAAAGTTCGGATGCCATCTGCTTCCTTTGTAGTGTTCTTTCACTCATGTATTCTACAGTACGTTTGAGCCCAAAGCTGCAAACATTGTGAGTGTTTAAGTTCAGAGTGAGTCTGTAGATAATGCTAGCATTGTCATATTCTGCCTAAACTCCTGGTTAATCTAAATATGTCTTAACAATCTATCCGTTCATGTTCCTTTTCTTGTTTTTTTTTGTCTGCAGCAGTAGGATCCGTTGATATTAATGCGAACCAACATTTCATTTAATCAGCTTCAGAATACACTGTGATCATCACTTTTCTCTGGATAATTACCATTGATTTTTATGCATTTCCAAAACTTACCATGTAGGCTATTAATTAAAGAACTGGCACTGTTCCATGGCTACAAACCACAGACACAGAGTCAACTCGGTCGATTAAAAACACACACACACACACACACACAAATACAGGTAGAACAGGCAGGACTCGGCTTATTTTGTTTGCCAAACTAAATCCAATGAATGCATTAAAATAAAACTCATTTTGTTACGGCTCAGTGAAAGTGGAGATGCTGCTGCTCCTATCTGCAGCACTGAGGCTGTGTGAGTGCCAGTGTGTGTGTGTGTGTGTGTGTGTGTGTGTGTGTGTGTGTGTGTGTGTCACCAAGGGAAAAAAAAAAACAGAAACATCAGACAGACCCCTGGAGCAGCTGTTGTCCCGCGTGTACCCAATGTTTAACACACACAGTTCTGCTTGCACACATGTATACTTTTCTTTCTGACCTCCAATCCATTTTAAAGCACAAACAACAGTTTTATTTACTACCTACATGGTGACATTATGCTTTGGAGAAAGGTTCATGCTTGTCGAGATGAGCTGGTCATCATTTTACACCCCCAAACCGCTCTGTGTATAAATTCAAACTCTCCACATCTGCTCTCAGCCTGGCTCAGACCTATGCTCACCTCCCCTTCAGCTCATTAGAAATCCTCAAAGGACTGCTCTTAAATACATGGACCTCGGTTTGCCCACATCCACCAGATGTATTTCTTTTTAAGTATGAATCTTCTTCTTCTTCATCCCCAGCTTCTCTTTAACCCTCGCCTTTCTGACTCACCTCATGTCTCTCCCTCCCCACCCCCACCCTGCCCCACTCTCCAGCTCTGGTTGTCTCCCTGGGGGTCAGATGGACAGATGCGCAGCCTTATTCTCTCTCCACACACACACACACACACACACATCAAAACACATTTCTGACCTCATTTCTCCAAGGATGCAGGTCTAACAGTTGTGATGAAGACAACGGCTGTACAACACAAACAGGGCAAAGCAGAGGAAGATGAGAAGATTTGTCTTTTTTCTTTAGAGTTAACATCTACAGGTGGCATTTTCTGCTTTTTTTGCACTTTTTCACATATTTTAGCAGCTAATTTCAGAAAATACCAACTTTCTACCATCATGGAATTACGATGGGTTAGCATTGTGGCTCTTCCTTGCAAAAACAATGCTAACAGGTAGCACCTCTGCTAACAGATTTTACAATATAAACGTATTCTGTGACATTTTTCGGTCAAAGTTCTAGAAAAATTGTCACACTGCTGCATGAAATGTTTTATTTGTCATTTATTTACTTGCTGCTCATAGAATAAAAACAGCCGTACAACAAGGTGCAAGAAAAACTGATATGTTCAAAGATACAGTTTGTACCAGATATTTCATAACCGTCATGAGAAGAGAACCACTAAGTATTGCATTAACTGTTAAAGCATAAAAGGTGATCAGCTCTTTTCAGACAGAGCAGCAGCAAAAATGCATCACTCCGTTTATAATCGACAGAAAGACTGATCATATCTGGTCCAAACCTTTTGAAATAAGAGTGTTGGTTGATATATATATGATATTATTTCTCTTAAAATAATAGCATTAAAGGGTGTTTGTTTGAGTTAGATCAGCCCTGAAACCCTGTCTTTGTTTAACATTAGTTTTCACTTAAGTAATAAACCTCAGTCATTTTTTAAACCACATGCCAGACTGAGAGCAGGGCAGGTGCTGGTGTAGGTGGTGTTAGAGTGTGATTGTGAAGCAAAGAAAAAAAAACAAAGACAAGGAGAAAGTGTCTTAGCATGCCAAGAGCCAGGGGCAGGAATTAAATCCTCATTAGGATCTGGCACCACCACCACCACCACTTTCTCTCTCCTTGAAAGTGTGGGTGTGTGTGTGTGTGTGTCTTCATCTACATGGCACAAATACAACAACACAGCAGCATCAAAGGCATTGGTCAAATAGTTTTTCTCACATCCCTATCATAGATGCACTATTATTAAGAACAGCCAGTGGTAACAGACTTAATGAGACTTTGCAACTTTGCAGCAGCAACAAAGAGTAACTGTTACAATTTGCAACAGCATGTGTTTTTATCTAAAATACAAGCTGGCAAATGGCAAAGATGAGAAGACACTCTTATTTCTGTCCCAGCAGTCATTCTTTGGATGCATCTGACCTTCTGTACAACGTTTTCTACACTTCAGTTCTTTACATAGAATAAACAAGCAAAATATAGCAAGCTAATGTACATGTTCTGGTGGTGCTGCTGGGCAGACAGAGCCAGTGTATCCCTTTGTCCATGTCTTTATGCTAAGCTAAGCTAAGCTAACCAGCAAAAGCACACACCGGAGTGTATCTTTTTTTTTTCCACAGGTTTTTCAAAAGTGTCAAATCCTTTAACTTCTAGTCTGATGCATAATAACCCTCCATACACATTATTTTATATGCAAACTGACAAATTGATGCTATTTGCAATGACACAATTTAGTGTTCCACTTATTTACAATTTAGGTTTAGCATATTTAAATAAATAGCCAATCAGACTGTTGCTCTTAAAATAAAAAAGATGAGCGCTGACAGTTTTTAATGAGGCACTAAGACATTAAATAAATAGACGAGCAATGCCCTGAAAAAAAAAATAAAGAAAAAGAAACTGGCCTCAAGCTAGCAGTTTCAGTCTCCTGTCATTCATTCCCAGTTATACGCATTTAGTTAAATCGCAGCAGCAAAACACAAAGCTGCCATTTTACTGCTAGAAATGTGTCTAAAACATTTATTTCTGTAATTCTGCTTGGTTTATTTTACATGCTCCAAAGCAACAGCAATCAACAGGGCAGAACGCACTATAGGAGCTGCGACACATTTATATCTGGTGACAAGAGGGAAGGCAGAGTGTTGTGACTCCGCCGAAGTTGTGTTAACAGAAGCAGCAAGCTTCACTACATGCTAGTAGAAGCCGATAAATATTTCAGAGTCTAGGTCTATACAGCACCGAGCATGCATTTCTGTTTGGAGAACTGGCCGCTCCTTCTACACACGTGTGCCTCAGGTGGAAACAGCCTGTATTATTAATACTCAGTTTTCATTTATGAAACTCTGTGATTGTGTTTGGACATCTACAGTTTGTGTGATTGGGAAGATGCAGCTTCTAATACCAAGAACATATTTTTCCAACTATCCACCTCTGGAAGCTTTATAAACATTTTGAAACTGTAAAATGCTGAAGAGGAAAATGATGGTTGAGGAGTCCGTGTGCTGCAGCTCTGTTGACGTCTGTTCAGGGTGCACAATGGCACAAACCTGCTAAATATTTGAAGAGTGTAAAAGTACTGGTGTCTTGCCCATATTCATTCAGCAGTGGTGGGCCACAACAGTTTTGAAACTGCTACAGGAAGTATAAAATATATATATATAAAATAATGGATTTTAATATCTCCTGCAAAATGCATCTGCTTGCATTGAGCGTTGCGTGCTAACCGTGTGTAACTTTTGAGGGGACAGCAACAGCTCTTTTTGTGTGTAATTGTAGCTCGTCGACACCTGAAGAAAAGCAATTAATACAAAGCTCAAAGGCAAAGTCTCCCCTACTCCATCCATCCCTCCCTCCCTCCCTCCCTCCTTTCCTCATCGCTGCTTCCCTCATTCGCTAGTAACTGGAAGCTTTCAGCAGAAAACACCGCTCTTTAATAATTTGTATTCATGTGTCATCGTGCGAGCTACGGGCACTTTTGGCTCTTAGATATGCCTGCTGATCCAACAAACTCGCTCAAAACACTTTTAACTGAAATGCACGAAACGAGCGTGACAGTCGAGAAGCAAGTTATCAGCAAAAATAATCAGTCGAGAAGAAACAGAGACACGTGTAAAATCTTACAACAATAATAACGTGTGAGCAACAGCCTGATGCAGCACAATGTGTTAGCGTCTTGCATGCATGGACGGCTTCAGGGCCTCTGGGTGAAGCAAGTCAGAGACAGAGACTGGCCTGGCCATTTTGCATCACTTTATGGTCATTTTGTGTGATATTCTTGTCTCTTTGTGGTCATATTGAGTCTCTTTGTGGTTGTTCTGCATCACTTTGTGGTCATTTTATAACTTGCCAAAAAAATGAATATTTCCAAATTGATGTGAAATGTGGCCACAGTAGGCCTGATGTAATCCATCCACCTACACACCCATGCACACAAGTCCTGAGGCTGACTAGCAGAGTACATATGTTGATTGTGGTTGAGTAGCAACAACCTGTTTGGCACCAAGACGTCTCTTCCTGCTGTTCGAGAGGGGAGACGAGCTTCAAGTTTTCAGAGTCTGTTTTTACGTTTGGATACTGTTGATCCGTCATGAGAGCAGATGCATGTCTGCTCTCACCATGTGTCGAATGTGTCGTCTACGTCCTCACCACCACTGTGTCAGAACAGTTGTAGTAACACCTCGGGTCCCCATTCCATGGCAGTCTGAGCCACAGCGAGCACGGCTGCCCCGAGCGTAGCGGACAGTCCCCACACTGCCATCTTTACCATCCTGTTCCCCTTCCCCCACAGCTGGCCACGCTCCCCGGGCAGAGCTGCTTCCAGGCCTGTGTGTTGAACGGCTACGAGCACAAAACGAGGAGGTGGGGTCAGAGGACAGAGGACAGAGGACAGGCACGGAGGGGATTTAGAGTGCACATAGCTGAATCAAGGGATTATTCAACTGGATTTCAATGTGGGAATGAAAACAATAAGGGGCATCAAGGGATGTCAAAACATCAGGAAAAGAATGGGCAGGAGATCACAATCCATCATGTTTAACATCAGGCTACAGATCACAATATTACACAGATGCTTTGTTCTTTGGTTAAAATCTTGTAGAGATTCTAATGACAGGCACACAGTGACTATAATATGAATGATGTTTCTGAAAATGCTGGTTTAGAATTTGGTTTTACAGATTAAAAAAAGAGCCTGTCAGGCTTGTTGACTCCAATTAATTGCCAGAGTGAAATCAGGAGACTCCATAGATCAGCCCTCTGCCTGTCCATTATGCACTTCATATTGCTCCTAATTGAATTTTGATGAAACTGCAGGGAATGACGTGCATCAGTTTTAATATCACACTGAGGGGAACGCTACAACATACTGTTGATTGCCTGTACATCACAGATAATATGTCAGTAGCTGCTGATCAGATTTGCACAAAACCTACGGGAATGATGCATCTCTTTGTTCTGTTCTGGCATATTTAAATTTGCTCTTGATTGGTCTGATGGGGGTGCTACAACATTTGTTTACTTGTTATTGATTGGCCCAAAGGGGGGCAGCGTTTGTGGGGGATGGCATATTTACCGTTGCCTTGTTTTGAAGAACTGTGCTGTCATGTAGAGCAGCAAAAATGTGAGGAACTACGGCCGGGTAGAGATGTGTTTCTCGTAATTTCAGTCGATATTTATTTTTGCAAAACTTCAAAGAGTTTGAACAAGAATTCTCTTCGACTTATCTTCAAGTGTGCCTGTGCCGTCTGAGTGGAGTCCACTGTAATAAAATTATAATGATTATTTTTTACCGTGGCTGGAGGTGGTGGAGCCCTGGGCCTTGGTGAGTCGTTGGAGAACACAGTCTGGCCTCTGGTGGAGGGTGGAGCGTTGAAACGCCTGGAAGGTGCTGATGGAGAGGCTGAAGAAGGAAAACAAAAGGAGAGTCAGGCCTAAGGAGCAACACGGAGGGGTAAAAAGATGGACTGATGGTTAAAGTGATGGATGGCGACAGGTGAGGAAGACCATTTGAGGGAACTGCTAACTCAGTAACTCCGCTGTATAGGAAGCTACAGGAGTGGTGTGTTGTGGGACATTAGTATCTTTCAGTGTGCCATTCAAGGCCTTGTGTCACTTCCAGGCTTAAACAATGACTGAAAGCCCCACTGAAGGACACTGACAGGGAGAAGAAGACTGATGGCTGGGGATACAAGAGAGAGAGTGTGTGGTCATGTCTCTAATGTTTTCTCCCCAATAATAAAACAAAATGAGGAAAAATGGCACGCACACAATCACACACACACACACACACACTAAACCGCCTGTGTGTGTTCAGCAGAACCTCGTTGATGGAGTCAGGATGTGCTTTTAGAGCACCCCCTCTTGGCTGCTAAAAGAATTACACCACACTACCAGTAAATATAATGTTCCTCTGCTTTTCTCTTTAATATGTAAGATTATAAATGTTTGTGCATCTGACTAGAAAAAAAAACTGAAATATATACAGCTGTCCAATGGGACTGGAGCACCTGAGGCAAACATACATATCTGGACTAAATAAGGCTTTTGTCTAGGCTGAATCATTTCAGTTAAGTGTACAAAACACAAAAATAAACATGAACCCCTCATTAACACATTAAAAACTGTATAATTAACAATATAAATGTGTTAAGTTGAGCCATTGCCTTAAGTCTGTTGCACTTTTAAGTCACCTCACCTCTTGCAGGACTGTAGCGCTGCCCGCTTGGCCAGTAAAGATGGAGGATACTGCTCAAACAGTTCCTGGGCCTGGCCTATCAACAGCTCATATGGGAGATCTTGGGGGATCTGAGAGAGGAGGTGGTGGACCATGGCCATGTCACACTCGGTCTGCTTCACCTTCTTCTCTCTGTGCAACACAATCTGAGAAGGAACCGATATATAAAACATGATTTTAAGAATCTACATATTGAGAACAGGAGATGAGGAGTTAAGCCCCCGTGCTGTGCGCTGTACGCAGCCTTGGAGGAAACATGAACTACATTCGGCTTTGTTGTTTCACGCACTTCAAACAAACGCTCCCTCTGCCCAGCCCCTATCCACACACAAACATCCTCAATTGCACACTAGCAACCATTTCCTCTAATTAAAACACTTTCCTGTTAAAAAAGTGCCTCACACACAGAAGTAAACAAACACGTGCACACATATTTTAATTGTCTGTCTCACCAAAGTGTCTGTCCCTCCTTTTCTCTTCCTCATCTGTTCATTAGGAGGAGTCTAATTAACAAGTCTGGTCCCTGTCTGTGGCCGCACATGCTCGTGTGTCCTCTTGGATTACTGACAAAAACCATGTCTCTGGTTCTCGCTCATTTCCTGTTGGCAGTGGCGGCACCTCTTACCGTAGCAGCGAGGTAGATGGGCATCAGTGGATGTGAGGCCAGGAAGAAGTCGTACAGTCTCAAAGTGTGTTTGAACTCTGGCAGGACGTGGCCATACCACGTGATGAGCCAGGAAAGTGCAAAGATGGTTCCGACCTCAGCTCTGAAAAGAAAAGGCAGGTTTTAGAAAGAACTTCTAATGTACGTCTGTTTTCATATATTACTTGTGTTTGTTTCTGTCTCTGTGACTTTAAATCTCTTCTGGGAAGCACTTTGAATTACATGCGGCTGTTATGGTAAATGGCCTTTTTACCCTCTCCGCCCTCACGTACAGTACATCCTACATTCTCCCCTGGCGTTTGGTGTTCTGACAAACGTGTAGTTATTTTTGACTGAGTCTCATGTAAAGGTTGTTGATAAATATTGGATAGGCACATTTAAAGAAGAAGAAGAAGAAGGGTGAGTGCTGGAGGAAAGGAGTGACAAATGAAAAGCAGTCAATGGGGAAAAGAGAAAGGAGAATGTATACAACTAAAGCAATGGAGAGTTCAAATGAAGTGGGAGAGAGAAAATAAATGAAGAAAGTTGGAGCAGAAGGAAGAGTAGACAATAAAAGAGGCAAAGATAAGAAGGCAGAAGAGGAAGTGAGCACTAACAGAAGCCACTCGAACTTTGAAGTGTTGTTTATCCTGCTGTCTTTGTCCAACTGTCTTTTTGTGTGTGTAGGAAAACAGATCACAGATATGGAGGCTGCAGGCAACAATACCTAAAGGTACAGTAGAAACCCCTAGAGATACATTTTAAAATCTTTTTTTAAGGGACAGTTCATTTACTTGCAAACATTCCAAGCTGCACTTTGTTTGTGGTGGATGTCATAGCAGGGCCTCATGTATAAATACAATACATGTGGTGTGCACCTAGCTGGGACAGACAGGCTTTTAAAACAGCTGACACAGGAAATCCCCAGTGACACCACTACTGATTTTTAGAAATGATTTAGTACAAGATGCTCAGCTCCTAGCTGCACCTGGCAGGTAAAACATCAACACCATGGTGCCCTCTGGTGGTTAAAATAGCACCTTTACCTCTTTGACAGCACATGTACCTGATCATGAAGTCATGTAGTTCAAGGTCGACCTGTTCCAATATGGGCATCAGGTAGTTTAAAATGTGTTTGGTGCTGTCCATGGTAGGATCCATGAAATCCCTACACAAATGTAGTAAGAAAATATAAATTCCATATACTTAATAAAACAATATAAAAAAATCTACAACAAAAAAAAAACTGGCAGGAGAAATTTAAAGCCAACCTGAGGTGATAATTGGACAGTTTGTCCAACATGGCGATGGCCATCCGCTCTCCTACCACCAGCAGCAGAGTGACAGCCACGTCGTGGTATCCTTGGTAGTAATGGAGCTGAGGGTTACGTTTTAAAATCTCCAGGATCATGTCAATCAGCTGCTCCTGAAGCGCGGCTCTCTCTGTGGCTGGCATACCTGAAAGAGGATTCATGTCAACGTGTAAAGATGCTCACTGGCACTATAAACCATTATATACCACCATAACGTATGTACATCGTACATAAACACCCACCTTTTGGGAACCGTTTCATGGACCTTCTGACATCCAGGACTACTTGATTATAGTCCTTGTGGTTCTCCCTCACATCTCGACCTGCAACAAAAGAAATACCAACATTAAACTAGTCATTCAAAAACTAACAAGGTTCATAGTTTGTCTCTACTAACCAGGTTTGTGAGGGAGATCGTACACGTTTATGTTCAGTAGTTTGGGCCAGACTTTTCTCCTGAGTTCATCTGTGAGCAGTCCACCTTTAGTGGCTGCAGCTCTGCGCAGGGTCTCAATGTCCACTGGATCCCTTTACATTCAAAAAAAGCCACATTTGTACAATAACCAGTCCATTTTTTGTCTTATTCTTGTGCTGCAATATCAGCTTCACATTGTAAAACAAAGCTAAAGAATTTTAATATGGACATAGATAATCTGCAGTTTAACAAAACAAAAGCCACAACTATACTCAGTCATAAATACATTTTATAAAGTACCATCCTGTACACATGGCAGAACTTTGTGTCCAAATGCCTCATCTGACTAGACAAAGAAAACTGTTGTTTTGTACTGATGCAATTAGCCTGGCGTCTTCTGCATACTCTCATCTGTTCCATTACGTACTGAATCCCAACTCCTCATGATCCTTGTCACACTATTCCTCTGAGCACGTGTGAGTAATCTCCATGTGTGAAATAATCTTAGCACATAGTAATGAAGGCCACTGTCTCTATATAAATGCATACCATCTAATTGTGGAACAGGATGAGCAGAGGGAGAAAGATTCCCACATGGGAAGACAGACTCTCTGGCCTAAAGCTGCAGTGGTAATGTAGGCCTTTACTGAAGCAGACATGAAAATATCTGGGCTTATTAAAGTAAAACCTGTTAAGGAATAAGGTCATAGCTTAACCTTGTGTCGCACCTTGTCTGGTGTAATTTTCCACCATAACACAGTACACTTGAACTACTGTATCTGCACTCCCATGACCAGCAGCTCAGTGCTGCATGACACAAAACCAAAAAGCTATGATTATTCTTCACCTGATCAAAGCCTGCTGGATCTCAGCCAGCTTCTGCTTCTTCCCACATTCAGGCTCTGTAAAAAGAGACACAAACTGAAACCAGGAGGCAGGGAGAGGAAGAGAAACACATTTGAGGAATAAGGCAGTAAGGCTATGTAAACATTATGTACTGAGTTAGGAGTGTCTGCATGGCTGGGAGGGTAACCAGTGAATAATAGCACCGGCTCTCCTCTGGCTGTCTGGCTGTCATTGGCTGCATTTTCCCAGACTATCCAAGTTTCCTGTCTGGCTGACAGGCTGCCACGCAGGCAGTATGGGGACATAAGTAGCCAAAGTTCTCACTGAACAGAGCAAACAAACACGCTGGAAGCTGGACAAGCGGCGGACAACTGCAGACTAGCGTTTGTGTCACCTGGTTGCTGTATAATAGTATTAGGTTCGGTGGGACATCGTCACATTGTCCAAACTGGTGGAGAAATCATCAGTATACCAGAATACGTAAATAAACACGATTAAAAGAAATACATTTTGTGTGACTACATGGATGTTTAGTGAATGTTTATGTACAAATGAACGTTAGCCGCAGGTGGTTGACTCACCTCTGGTGGCAGATCCATTCTCATTCACCACGGCGCCTCCGTTTAGTTTCTTCCTCTTTAGTTTTTTCATCTCCTTTAAAAACAAATTACTGAATGACAAAGATTGTTCTGTGCCATCGACACATCAGCGGATATAAAGTGTGTCTCTGAGCAGGTATGAACACTGATAATATCTGCCACAATGGCAGCGATTCTCTTAACAGCTGTCGCTGACAGAAGCAACCTAGTTTTAGTACACTGCTACTTGGTAATTGGCCAGTAAGAGCACGTGATCGAAAGCGCGCAAGCTATTGGCTGTTATTTGACTCGCACTACAACCTAGCTTAATTGTCGATTTGTAGTTGTTTTGATAAACTTTTTTTACGCTGGATTTCAAATGCATTAACTAGCGTAAAGTTATGCAAATAGCTCAATTATCCTTATTTTTATTACGACATTATTATTATTATTATTATTATTATTATTATTATTATTATTATTATTATTATTATTATGGTGCATGCGGTAATTTTTTTTGGTTAATACTTATTAGCTTTTTTTATTTTTTTTATTGTTTAAATCCAACACCACCAAAATGCCTGATGTTTAATCATGTATTTATGTTATCATAGCATCAACTAACCTCATCTCTTTGTTCCTATTTTAAGATATAATATAGGAGTTTTAATCTGACCTAGATCATTATTATATGCCCTGAATAAAAAGCCTCATTTTTATTATCACTAACTGCATTCTAATTTAAACGTACTGCACATATATTGAATATTTATTACATTATGCAATATATGGGTTTAGTTCATTCATGAATAAATAAAGATAAAATCAGCAATACTCTAAATTAACAGTTGAAATATTAAGCGGGAAACGGGAAAATTAAACTAAAGGACGTAAAGTAACTATTACGATGTTTATACAGTGATTATTCTTGTTATTGTTTTAAATGCTCGTTGAGAGAGAGAAACTTTTTAGCCACGTTTCAGTCACGTTTGTCGAGCTAATCCGGAAGTTGATGGGTGCTCCGATAGGGGGATGTCAGCTGATCACACAGACCTGGCAACCCTGCTGCCACACGCACCTTGAGCAGCAGCGGTGAAACCCCGCGTTTAAAAGCAGCACTGACGCGCAGACGGAGGCGAGCCGCTGCTGCCGCAGGTTAATTAGCTTTAGCCGTAAAGTGAAAAGAGTAACAGCAGTTGAAGCAGCAAAATGTGGAGCAGGTAGAAACTGCGTGACCGAAAGCCGCTGAGATGAGCGACAGAGCCGAGACGAGAGGGCCCGGAACCCGCCGGAGGAGGACGACCATCACTGGTGCTGGCGGCGGACCAGTGAAACAAGCCAACGGCAGCAAGTGGCCAGATATTCCGGAGAAGCCTCCACAGTATACCGCTAACAAAGCTAAAACGGAAGACGATGTGAGCAAACATGCAAGTAGTAATGGGAAGGTGGAAAGCCCGAAGAAACAGAAGAGTGCGGCGGAGGATATCAACGACAGGCTCAGGTAACTAGAAGACATGTTGCCATTTTCATTCATGATGTGTGGCTACTACTGTAAAAATGTTTATTTTAGCCACCTCTCTGCTTCACTGAATCCTTCTGTTTATAGTGGCACTGTGGCATATTTACACACAACTGGCATACATTTGGCATTTTAATGTGCCCCAAGTTTAGAAATAAACCAAACATCACATCATGATCTGAGCCGGTGAAAGTCTGCTCTCCTGTCAGGCCAGTGATGGACATAAAAAAGATTTTTATCTTTTATACGTCATTGTTATGTTGTCAAAAGAAAGAGTAACAACAGACAATGTTCAGGTTAAACAGGACAGAATAGCCTGACCCTTACCCTGAACAGAACCACACCTACCCCTCTACAGCTCCAACTTAATTGCTGGAATTTCCACATCTTTTGGGACTCGTAAGACCAGAATGACAAAATAAAATCTCGTTTTTTTATTGAACTCTTGCCAACTAGATGATGTATTTGTGTACGTGTCATCTTGATGTGAAATCAGCTTTTGCAACTCTGTGCTTGCCAACTGCCTCTCAGTCTGTCTGCACGTCTGTCTACACTTGTTTCCTCACCTGTTTTCCTCTTTTGTCTCATAAATTTCCCTTATAACCCCATACTTTATTTTTTTTTCTACCCTGTTATTATTCTGCCTAGTTAAAATTCCTGCCTGTTGAATAGCCAGTTACTTTTATTCTGTTGCCTTCACAGCTCTTTTTGCCTGGTGTAGTTGTAGGCACATATTAGCCCATTGAGTGGGAGTTATTAATTTAATCCCCCTGATCTCAACCTGTGTTTAAATTTCCCTTAATGGCAATATAAACATATTTAAATACCCCATATGTAAATGAATAAATAGTGGGTCCTTTTATACACATTGCCACAACTAAACTATCAGGTTGAGTCACTATGAGTCATCAGTGCAGCCTCTTTCCAAGCATGAATACTAGCATGAACACTGAAATCTCTTCACATGTAAATCATCATACTGCTGCTGTTTTTTTTTTTTTATGCAGCTGTCACGTTCTGCAGGAGTCTCTCTTAAGCTCCGCCAGCGGCTACAGCAACTACAGGGGAATCCTCAACTGGTGTGTTGTCATGCTGGTGAGTTAAACCCCCCCCCTCCATCATTAGCTTTTGACAGTTGCTCTTAAGACCAAAAGCAGAAGTGCCAGCGGTTACTTGTGCACCCTCCCAGGGTTTGGTGTCATGACTTAACTTGTTGAGTTGTCTGCAAGAAGCCTGATAAGTTATTTTTTTCATGCTATCTCCTCTAACAGCAGCAGATTCAGTGCATATGTGCACTAGATCATTACTCAACAGCTTTAGTACAGTTTTTCTACTATTTTGAGAAAAGTAGTCAGTCACAGCTTAATGTGACTGACTAATCTGTGATTTTATTTGTATAAATTGAGCTAACATTCTCTTAAGAAGTGAAGATTTTATCGGCTCTGTTTGTATTAAAGGTGTGCTGTTAGCTGCAGATAAGTACCTCCTGACTTCTCATGTTAAGCAAACACAACGACACATCATGAATATGACTAGTAGATGAATTATAGGTGCAGAACATGAAGCAGCTGTGAATGCAAACACATTTGTTCCTCTTAGCATTATGATTTAACCCAAACTGTTTTGATCAAAGCTGCAAACGTGCCACATTAATCTGAGGTCACTTCAGGACAGCCGGACCTCCTCTGTTCCATTCCACTGGGTCAGTTTAAGAGTGTGTGTGTGTTCAGAGGCACCCTGCAGTGCCCCAGAACATCCAATCTTTGCTGGTATTTTGAAAGGATACAAATATCCAGTTAGCGTTAATCCATATGAAATTGAAATGGACCCACACTATAAATAGTTTTTTTAAACACATTTGCAAGCCTGTGTGTCACACACACACACAATTTGCATATCTGCCTATACATGCATGAAAATGATTACTTTCCCATGCACCAGTGTACAACATATATGAGTGTATGTATATTTCTGAGCCTTTGTTATGTGTGGTTGTGGGTTTTTCATCCAAATCAAAACTAATTTTGCAGCTCTGTGACGGGATTAATCCCATCTTTGAAAGTTTTTATAGCCATAACAACCACTTTGTGGTCACCAGTGACAGCTGACACTGCTCACTTTCTAGAGGAAGCCCTGAGGGATTAGACTCCAAGCATGTAAAGTGGATCCACAGAGTCATAAGTGTGTGTTTCTGTGTCCATTTAGAAGCTTAGCTGTGTAATATGTCCTTGTTAACCAAGCAAATTCCTGAAATGATAGCTGATTTCTAGAGATGACAGATTAGATGGGCTATGATATGTGCTTCTTTCATTTTTAGCCAGGTTATTGTTAATGCTTACATTGAACTTGTTATTGTAGATGCACTGTGGTGTTTCTGTCTGATGAATCTAGACAAAATAATCCTGAAGATTATTGTGGCAGCAGGCCTTATAAAACAATATTAAGGAGCCAATGGAAAGTTTAGTCCCTGAAAATACTGTGGCCTTGGTCAGTGGGTCTGGATGACACACATGAACAAAATCAACCAGAAACACAATGTCGAGCACGCCACAGAACAGCAGTTTCTTATCATGGCGGCTGAGCACATGTAAACTCTACAGTTCAGCTGGATTTTTTTGTCAGACTTTTTTTAATCACTCAGCCTTTTTTGGCCACAACCACCCTAATGTTTCCGGGTGCAAAGCATCAGCTGTCCTCAGTTGCTTCTGTGTTTGTAGGTCTGACTTGTCCACAGCTAAGGGCACTGATGACCAGTTTTATTGTTTTGTAATGACCTTAATAGTGCAATAAGAATCAAACTATGTTGCTAAGGGAATTGTGTGGGTGCCCCCACACTAGAATGCAAGTTAAATACAGATATTATTCAAAATTCTTATTGGAAAACAGGAACAACAGGCTAAGAGTCATACAAAAATCTACGCAGCTCTCTTTGGCTGTGTCGTTGATGTTGCAGGCAGCTGGCAACACTCTTATTCTTAATTACAGCATACCAGCAGTTAAAATATCCCCTTGCTGAAGTGACTCCTGCAAACTTTCCACAGTGTGTTGCTGATTTTAGATTTTGCAATAGATGCTGTGTAGCCGGCCGGCCACTGCCCTGTGATGGCCATCTCTTGTCTGTGCTGAAGGCTACTGAGGCAAAGGTTACAGGTCCAGACCATTAGCACACTGCTGAAGGGTCTTGTCAAGCTAATGGGTGTAATCACTTCGGCCTTATGACCCTCTGCTGACCATTATCTTAACCATCTTAAGTGTTATACGATGATCAAGCCTGCCATAAATGTTATCTAAGAAATGTATGTATTCTATACATATTGTTGTCTCTCTGAGTTGGTGGCTGTTTAGTTTTATCTCATAGATAATCAGAGGATTTAGCCCAACGTGAACTTGGACCTTGAACACATAACCATAAAGTGATTTGACACTCTTTAACTTAGCAAGCAGTGGCAGTTACTAATATCCCCTCGGTCTGTTCCTGCAGCAGGAGAACAGCAGTGTGTGTCAGAACTGTTCTGTTGTTTTGAATAATAACTGATTCTACATGTACAAACACATTTTAATCTGCAGGCTAATCAGGAGCAGAGCTTAGGGAAAGGGTAATGATAAGCCAGGTTTATTGCTCAGCATTTTTTAGCTACTAAACAAAGGCTAGATTCAGAGTGAAAGCTGATACAAAAACAACCTTTAATAGGTCTGTCTGTCTTTGTGGTTGACGCTAATATCTCCATTATCTCCTCAGGTCCTGAGTAATGCACGCCTCTTCTTGGAGAACATTATAAAGTGAGTGTACACACGTCCTGCTGTCAGTGCACCATATTTATATATAGCCATCAAATGAAATAATTTGTTTTTATGTTTCACTCCTCTTCCTGCAGGTATGGCATCTTGGTCGACCCTATCCAAGTAGTGTCTCTCTTCTTAAAGGACCCCTACAGCTGGCCTGCAGCTTGCCTTATCATTGGTATGGAGCCTTTATTTTGCTGCCTTTATGTGTGTGTAAACAGCTGGTGAATGTCCTTCTGTGACCTTAAACTTGATGTCGGTGCTCAAATGAACAGATAAGAGCTTCATTTAGGTACCTTAAGTTATTTTACCGCTGGTTGTTGACTGTAATAAAGAGACTTTATAATGAGATTCTCCCTGTGTATAAAATTCAGGCACAAGTGTTACTGATTAATCTGCCTTTATTTACCCAAAAAGACTGAGTTTTGGCATCATTCCCTTTTTGGTGATGACCGGCTTTATCAGTGCAGTAAAACATAGATGAATGCAGTCCAGTGCATTCATCTATGTTTTACTGCACTGATAAAGCCGACCGAAGTGCCGCTATTAGAGGGGGAAAGGGCTGAATGAATTTGTACTGGATTCTGTGTAATCATTGTCCTGCTGTAGCTCACGTGTCTCCTCCTCTGTTCTGTGTTTCAGTGTCTAATGTGTTCATCCTTGCAGCCTTGTACACAGAGAGGCGTCTTGCTGTTGTAAGTTTTTACTATAATGTGCAAATGTTCACCAGAAGTCCTAACCTGTTTAGCTTAATAATAAGGAGTGAGCTTAAATGTAAGGTTATCATACCGGGATCTTTGCTCAACGTCACAGTACCTGTTCTTAACTTTGATAAAACACCACTGCAGATTAGATAACACTTCTGCTCACAGATCACAGATGGCACAGTAACAAGACACTGCTCTGTTTGTTTTTTCCCAGGGTACCATCTCTGAAAGAACAGGACGGATTCTTCACATTTTTAACCTGACATCATTGTTGATCTTCCCTTCAGCCACAGTACTCACTGTGACCTCCATCACCCCAGGTAGCAACAGCACCGTAGATAAACATGCATGTGTGCAAGTGCAATACTTGTGCAAAAAATATGGGTCAACTGCTTCATAAAGGACAATAATAAAGTGTGGTGCTGCTCCTTTAATCTATTGCATACATTAATGCTCTTGTCTAACACCATGCATTTGTGTGTGTCAGTGGGTGGTGTGCTGTCTCTAGGGATATACTCAGTGCTGTTCCTCAAGCTGTACTCTTACCAAGACGCCAACAGGTGGTGCAGAGAAATCAGACAAGCCAAAGCTAAAAGACTGACACGATCATATTCATGTAAGTAGATACACACACACACACACACACTCTGTGGGGCCTTTGACTAAGGTGAAGATACATGCTTGCTTTAAACTAAGTAGTTCCTCACACACACACACATCTGTGAAGTTAATTGGTTGGTGTTCTACAACTGTACCGCCACTGCCATCTAGTGGTGTGTTTAGAGACTTGCCTTTGTATGAACGGGTGTGTTTTTTTCAGGTCCAACTGTGGCACAGTCCAATGGCTCAGCAGTTCATGCTCATGTCTCCTACCCAGGAAACCTCACACACAGAGGTAACAAAGCAGCTAGGTCCCTTTCAGACAGGGCTGGTTAAATGATGCTGAATGTTATGGAAAAATGTTACCATCAATGACCTGGATGTTCGTCCTGATATGAAGCCAATAGAAACAATCTTTGTATTGTCTCTGCGTTCACTGTCTTTCTTTACCTTTGTCGTTTGCCTGTAGACATGTACTACTTTGTCTTTGTCCCAACGCTGTGCTACCAGCTCAACTTCCCCCGGTCTCCTCGAATACGTAAAAGGTTCCTGTTGAGGAGACTTTTTGAAATGGTGAGCGAGCATCGTTACACATACACATGGTGTCCACGACACATAGACACAAAGACAGACTGAGACATTATGCTCTTTCCTACAGCTTTTCTTCATGCAGCTGTTGGTGGGATTGATACAGCAGGTATGTAGAAGGGTCATAATAAAACTGCACACACACATATTATTGCAGAATGTGCGAGTAATGTAACAACAAAACAGAAATGTAATTTAAGTGTGTGCCTTTCAGTGGATGGTTCCATCTGTTCAGAACTCAATGAAACCCTTTCAGGTGAGAGAGAGAATACACAGACACACTGCACTCTCCAAAAACAGTAGAGATTCGTAAATTCTTTGAAAGTGTTTCTAACACACGATGAGTATAGGAAATGAACAAAAATGTCTTCTTCCAATGCAAGAGGCCGGAAATCGGAGGCTGTAACTGGTGTCATCTGCTGTGTCTTACAGGACATGGACTTTTCTAGGATGGTGGAGCGGCTGCTGAAGCTAGCTGTGAGTGTCGTGACTGAGCATCACAAGATGCAGATCAGCAATGTTTTATGACCTCATATGACCCAACAGTGATCATAATATACCCCTAACCAACCCAGAGTCTCCTCCTCCTCCTCCTCCTCCTCCTCCTCCTCCTCACAGGTCCCTAACCATCTGATATGGTTAATATTCTTCTATTGGTTTTTCCACTCCTCTATGAACTTTGTGGCAGAGCTGCTGCAGTTTGGAGACAGGGAGTTCTACAGGGACTGGTGGTGAGTAGAGATTATACAAGCAACACACAGTAGAAGAAGCTAAACACACTCATCAAAAGTACATTTATAATTCAAATACTTTTTATCAAACGGGAATGAATGAATATTTGTTTTAAATGTGTCATAATTCTTTTTTTTTCTCATACTGTTCTATTTTTGTTTATTTCAGGAACTCTGAGACTGTCACATATTTCTGGGCCAACTGGAATATTCCAGTGCACAAATGGTGTCTGAGGTGAGAACCTAACAGACACAGATATTTAGTATGAAATAAACAGCAGTAATCAGAGTGGACTGACTTTGAAATCTTAATGTGTTACAGACACTTTTATAAGCCGATGCTGAGGAGGGGGGTCAACAAGTTTCTTGCTCAAACTGCTGTCTTCCTGGTGTCAGCCTTCTTCCACGAGGTGAACCAAACCCACATGTCATAAACTCACTCTGTGTCTTTGTAGCTCCTCATATTTACACACTGAATACATTAGAAAACACACGCTCTTTCTTCTTTAGTACCTGGTGAGTGTTCCTCTGAAGATGTTCCGACTGTGGGCCTTTATGGGAATGATGGCTCAGGTAAGACGGATCGAACCCTTCTGTATTCTCTGCTCTTCATGTTTTCACACACGACCTCTGACGTTTTCACCCCTCCAGGTTCCTCTGGCTTGGTTCGTGGGTCGCTTCCTAAATGGAAACTACGGCAATGCAGCCGTGTGGATCTCACTCATCATCGGTCAGCCTGTCGCTGTGCTGATGTATGTCCATGACTACTATGTCATTCATTATGGAAGCACTACATAAGTGCAGAGGTCAGACAAGACTCCTTCACACTAAACACACCAGCTGTGGGATGAGTCGGTGAGAGAGGGGCTGGATATAGCTTTTTGCACTTGAACCGGACCACACTATGTCACAAAATAACCAACCTGAGAAGTGCTTGGTGTTAGGCTGTAGTCCACTTTAACGTCTTACCTTTGTCAGACTACAGTTTTCAGGTGTTGTGCTGAGGTTTGAGTGCAAATTACAGTTCTGCAGTTTGTTAAATGGTACTTTAATACTTTCAGAGGCTGGAATAATGCTTTCAACCAAGCACTCCCTCTGAACTGTAAATGTTTTAGAGTGTACACGTAAATATAAACCACTGCCGAGCAAGCCAAGCCTAGCACAGGATCCTGAAAAGTAACATTTTTTACAAATCTCTCTCCATTTAACGCAATACTGAAACATTAGAGGTAAAATGGTGTAAAAAATATCTATATGAAGCTAAAGGTAATAAGGATCCCTCTCCAAGGAAGTGTGAAGGATACAAGGGGTGTTAGTACAAACAGAATCAATGCAAGCTCATGCTATAGGTGTGTTACCTGCCTTGGCTTTATTGTCTTCATGTTTTCTTTTATACTTTGTGCAATTTTCTTTGTCGGTGTGACTGTATGCAGTTAAATCGTGCCATCTTGGAAATTATTATTTAAAGTATTTTGTGTTAAATCAGTGATTTAATGCAGTGTTTAGTTTATACTTTCGAACCAATGAATGTTTTTTTCGCACTTTAAAGAGATGCATGCTGTTGAAAAAAGCAATATATTTCTATGAATCCTTAAGTTATGCCATATAATGTAAAGAAAATGTGTTTTGTTGGAATAATTTGTGATTATTTTTTTTTATTAATAGTAGAAAATCTGAAGCTTGAGTTGTAAAAATCCGGAGGGTTAAACAGCCGTTTCATGCTGACAGTGTGGTGTTACTTTGGATTTTGCCATATTTGTTAGGAGGACATTTTGTGTTAGCTGGTTTGTTTTGAAGATTATTTGAGATTCTTATTTAAAAAAAAAAAAATACAATTTCAGGGAAAACACTGTTTAACGGACAGACTGTGTGTTGGCATTCCAGATTCAAAATAACAAGTGCCTGCTGTACAAATATGCTTCAAGTTGATATGCTAATAGTTTTGATGCCAAACACGTATAAGAAAAAGTGCATGTAGCAAGAACACTGATTTATGTGACTCATTAATGCCTGAATGACCCACTCTCGTCATGATATGCTGCCTAGTTCTGCGTCAGATTACATAAGCGGCGAGCAGCAGTTAGCATGTAATATTGGGAGATTAAGATTGTAACCTGTGTATGTAACAGTTTGGTGATGTGGCCACTGAGCAGGGAGTTCTTGAACATGAGTTGAAAATTTCAGCTTGACTTAATTTTTATTTATTTTGTTTTGGATGTGTAGAAACTATATATTGCTAGTTTTGTTCATACTGTGTAAAACAATCCAAGTTAAACACACATGAAAAACATGTTCTGCAAATGATTTTCATAGCCTTTCATTTGAAAATATTTGTGCCGTTTGATATAAAGATTGTTTACATCTGACCCCTGGAGGTTTTTTTTTGTAACGCATGCAAATATATAATGCAGCAGGTCAGAGCTTGTACATGAACACACTCCACGTCATGACGATGGAAGGTCAAACATCATAAGGAGGAATATTTCCTCCATCTACCACTAAGAACAATATTACAGACACAATAGTGTATTACATTTTTTTGCTGTGAAAACAGAAGTCATATTTTATGAATTGTAAGCTAACAAGACTAAAAAGAAACACTCATTTACAGGCTACAGTGGAGAATGTGTTCTTCGTGCTCCACCTTGTCTAATACATTTTAAGGTACTGAGCTTCTCCTGCAGAACGCCCTCTTCCGTAGACCTGCTGAGTAATTAAAGCGAGCAGGTGTCTTTAGGCAGGAAATGGAAAAGCCCATTTCCCCTGAGCTGGAGTAGACGCTGCCGCTTCCTTGTTCGCTCTCGGAGTCCCAGCAGCTGCCCTCCTCTTCCTCCTCGTCTGTTTCTTCCTCTTGCTCCTCCTCGGAGAGCTCCTGCTTAAGCTCCTGGATGCCGGAGTGGAGCTCCATCAGCTGCCGGACCAGGGCTTGGTCCTGGGAACGCATCTCCATCTGCACACAGAGGACACATCTGTTTAGATCAGGACCATAAATCTTTCAGAGCTCCTTCCTTTTCCTCTGCTCCTGAGGCTAAGTGGTTCTGCGCAGTGTGAAACTGCAGCCATTTCAATGCTCTTCTTTCAAATGCAAATCCATCTTTCTGCCGTTCTGCCTTTCTCCTTTTTATGAGTGGCTGTCTGTCTAATTGCATTGAGAAATAAGATATTCAGATTTCTACCAATTTCTTGGTCCAAGTCTCTCCTTGGAGAATTGAGGAATGTCGGCCTGCACACACACACACACACACACACACACACACACACACAATCTGCATTTCTTTTCTTGGTTAATTACAGCACCAGACTGAGACTGGTTTTATTTCAGCCTTTGTCAACATCGGGAGGACTGAGAGAGGAGACCCTGAACTTTTCCTTCCTTTGGAGACGGGGGCACGCTGGGCTCCGCCTCCTTAAGCCAAAGCCCAGTTCTGTTCCTAAGAATGTGATGCTGTCAGAACAGGAGTAACCTTTGTGTGTGTGTCTTGTGGCTCCAGGTAAAGGAACCCTCTCTTGCATCAATACATAGTCACTAACCACCATCAGACAATAGTAAGAAAGATCATTTCTTCTCCTCTTCCTCCTCCTCCTCCTCCTCCTCCTCTGAGTGCCCAGGACACTCTGTTACCATGACAAACTGTCTGGCCCTAAATGCCAAGTGATATATTAGCTTGTGACAATGAGCCTTACACAGTTGCCCACAGAGGTGCAAACACACTTGGACACAAAGACAAACACACTCTCAGCTTCTTTGCATGGGGACGTTGGTTTATAAGGGGCTGACATTGTAACAACATGACTTGCACCCATAGGAACACACACACACAAAAAAAATCAGTGACCCCTGGAGGTCCTTCTGTTGCTGTGGCAAATGTCTCGACCTTCAGCAAAGTAGACAATAAAACCAGTCTGAATCATGCATACTACATTATGCATGCAAGTTACTAACAAAGAGTCAAAGTCTGATGTAAATACTTCTAATCATTATTTAAAATTTTACAAAGTAATCATATGTTTTGCGTGTAAATGTAGCATACAATATAAAGTCAATAATAAACACCTGTCTATTTCCTGTCTTACCAGTTCTCTTCTCAGCCAGGCTAATGAGCTCTCTATGTCCAGCTTGCTGCCTCCTCCTCCTCCAGCTGTGCAGCCTTCCTCCAGGTGGTCAGTCCTCCTCCGAGGGTCCCTGCAGGAGCTCTGCTCTGCTAGTTTAGGGTCATCAAAGGTGGATGTTTTGCAGGAGAAGTCCCGCAGTCTGGTTAGGACCACTTCCATCATGTCAGGTTAAATGCTGTCCTCTAATTCTGTCTAACTGTACAGCCTGTACCGTGTCTCCCTCTCTCAGCTGTGGTGCAGCTGCTGAGTGCAGCCTCGTCTGATCTCCTCTGCTATGAGATCTGTGGCGGTCCTGAGGACTTTATGAGGGACTCATTCTCTCATTCTCTCTTTCTTTTCTTTTCTAACACACACACACACTGCCCCTCCTCTGCTCTTTTCCTTTTCTTGCAAACATACCCCCCCCCCTCAAAACTCCTTGGCAAAGTGAGCTGGCGTCACCACAGTGTGAATGTGCTGGAGCCTGCATGACGTCAGTGCATTGTCCAGATGCCTGACCTGGACTTGTTTACCCCCTTTTCAGGTCTTTTACCAAACACACACACACATATACAGATAATTAAGGATGGAGACGTGGGGAGGGGGCTAGTGGTTGCCATGACTACAGCACTTGTGTATCTTTGAAAAATGCTCAGGCTTCAGTGAGTGTTGTGTGTTTCGTTCAGGGCGGACTGAGCGCCAGCATGCATGTGTACACACAAATGTGGCGTGAAGTGAAGCTCTCATGGTTCTTTGCGTTGAGTGGCCCACACAGAACAGTGAGAACAGCCATGTGTAAATGAACCTTCCTCGTGCCGTTCTCCTCTCACCACGCTGCCCCTGGCAACTCATCTATTCACAAATGTTTTTGGTTAAACCAAACACAGAAGTCCTCAGACAGTATTGACCAAAAATAGCCTCCATGCCTTCTATTTTTAGAGTCAAACCCACTTTTAGATCAGAAAAAACAAACGTCACTACTTACAAAGGACGCTGCCAGCAGGACCTAATGTGTGATTGTGCCATGTTTTTAAAAACATTTTCTGAAAAGAGCTGATGTAACATCACACAATGTAGGCTGCCTACATTCTCCTGGTTTTATGACATCAGCAGGCTCACATTTATAACACAAATCCTCCTTTAATGCAGCAGTATACGCCGAGACATATTCTGAGTGATATATCAGTCTGCATTTAGGTTTTACTTTGTCAGGATTCAAGGATGAATGGCTGAGAATCTGGGGCTCAAAGTTCATGTTTATTATTTTTCAGCAAATTAGGAATTCCTTTATGATGAAACTCCACACGAGTGATGAAATGATGACATTTTTTATCTGAAAGGTCACAGGGATCACTGCAATGTCAAAAACACATGTTTCTACATGTTGTTTACATTCGTGTGGACAGACATGGATGTAAAACTGCAACTTGGTGATGGCATTTTTGAGCAGTTTATTTTAAAGCATTGGATTTAATGAATAACATTAGAGCTAATTAAATCCAGTATTCACACAGGGGTCTAATGAACTTACATAAATCTTAATATAATTGCAATACAGGCACAATCTGACAGTTTGTCAAAGTCTGGATTTGTTTCCACACAGTTGTCAGTCATTGTCCAAATTATACTCTAGACTTTGTATTATATATATGTTGCACAACATAAACATTAGAACTGTGAATTTCAGTGCTTTTATCCTATTTGAAAACACTTAATTTGTGTATTTAATACCCGTAGAATACTCATTGTTGATGGTTCTATGTCGCCACCTAGTGGTAAAACTGAAGAGAAGGATGTTTATTCACTTCAAACACATTTATCTGACAGTTATTTTTAGAATAGATTTTTGTAAATGTAGTAAAGTTCACAGATGTCTTGACGAGTTATTAACAGCTTCACCAAATAGCGTTTTTTTCTCTAAACATTCACATCTAAATGTTAAAATGATCCAATATCTAAAAAATAAAGGATGTTGTAAGTTGAAGTTTTGCTCTTTAGACAACTTTACATTGGCTGTTACGTACCTATATCTAAATGTATGTGTTCCAACATATTCTCAGAGTAAATTCTGAAAAAAATAAAAAATTTTAAAAAAATGCTCAAACTCGATGTCACTGAAAAGTATTTTAAACACAGGGGGAAGTGTGATTGATTGGGCAATAAGGGGCCATGTGATAGTGAGCGCACGGCCCTTCTAGTTTGATTGTGTAATCAAAGAGTGCCGGCTGCCCAACAGGAGGTGGGCGGATCCCCCTAACCGACTAAACACAGATGTGAATTTGTGGTCAGAACATGATGAAATATCCTCATTTTGTGCAGAGATTTTCCCCTTTTGTGGTGTTTATTTAAACGTATGCGCATCCTCCAGCAGCTCCAAGAGGCTGAAGCAAGTCTGTTGCTGTGATGCACCCCCCCCCCCCCCCCCAATTATTTACCTGGGGTCATTTATATGGTAAAAAATGTTAAAAGAAATTATGTGATTTCATTATTTTCACCATTTAACTCCACCTAAATGCAGAAGCAGATTACAACATTAAACTCTATTTAGCAGGAAATCCCTTCTTTTTTTGTTGGACTCCTCCTGACCCTGCGAGGCTTCAGCCGCAGCACACCATACTCCGCGAGACAAAGAGCGGAGAACGCGCTCCACGGGTGGTAAGAGATACAAAAAAAAGGTCTTTTCCGCACTGAGGTACCATACTCCGCGAGACGCGTGTGTGCAGAAGTCCTCATACGGCCCGCCCACTAAACTATAAGGAAAGACTTTACTGAGTTTTTTTACACACCACAAGGACGTGTGCCATGGCAAGAGGGCATTATACAGAGAGGGTGCCTGCAACAGCGTGAGATGTCCGGCGATGAGTTGTGAAAATGCGACATTAAAAGTAACAATAGCAAAGATTCAGTGTTTGTGCCTTTATGACCACATTTGCACATCTACTGTGTTCCAATGTGCCTGCGATACTTCAAACTGTCCGGTGATGAGCTGTGAAGATGCGGCAATTAAAAGTAACAATAGCAAAGATATACAGACATTGTTAACGAGCCTATAGCCCGGGTATGTAGGAGTATATAGAATGGTAATAACAGTCACCATCTGGTATGTGTGAATGGCTGTCTGGAGTTATTGGTGACAAATCACCCTGACTTGCCTTTCTTTCTTTCTTTCTTTCTTTCTTTCTTTCTTTCTTTCTTTCTTTCTTTTATTGCTCATCATGCAAAACCGGTATGGTCTTATCTAAATCTGTTGAATCAGCGCTGTTTATACACCTACCTATATACCTGGAGAGGCTCTTGCGCTTCTCCACTTCATCACGCCCACAATAAATTCCGACCAATCACAGCATGGTTGCCGCACAGCCTTGAAAGACAAAGTTCGGCCCGGACCCTGTGCACAGGAGTGCGGATCAGCGGGCGGTCAGAGACAAAAAATGACGTCATTTTGTGGGCGTAACGTCTGCAGGGGGGAAAAATGTCTTTGTCTCGCGGAGTATGGATCCAGCTTAACCCGCCTCGGATGCGTGGTACACCCCACACGGGCAGCGATGTATTTGCACACGGTGCAAACAGTGTTTAGTCACAAGGCTGCATCACATATTTAGCAGTTTGAGGTCTGTGTGCATGTGGGCATTGTTCAGAGACTTTCAAAGAGGAGACACAGACGCGGATTTGGAGTTTGGAGAAATAATAATAATAATAATAGTATTTTTTTTAAAGTTACATTAGCCACATTAGCATGGTTTTTGTTTTAGTCTGAAGACTTTTTTAGCTTGAAAGATATTTGTGTGTGTGTCTGATACTGTGTCATCATGTTTAGAAACGAGGATCCAGAAAAGTTTCAACTGGTGACAGAGCCGAGGAACTTGTACAGCCAACCCCAGAGGTAAATATTTCTTGATTCAATCTGAATGACCATACTGTATCATGTGTAACTAAATCAATCGGTGAGCTTTAGTGGCTTAAAACAGTGCTTCATAATTAGTAGCCCACCCCTCATGTGAGTCGTGCTTTGCTTGTGACCTGCTGGTTTTCCACCCGGGACTGTCTGCAGCAGACTTCAATGCGGCCCGCGGACCGTGCGCACAATAGAAGAGAAGAAAGACCCTCCTTGTCTCTTCTAAACTGTTGTACTGCGTAATCCCATCTACTCTCTGGAGAGACACCGTCGCGCTGTGTACACTTTAAAAATGCTGCGCGACTATGCTGAAATGTACGGTAAAGCGTGAAGAAACTCCACGGCGCATTCAGATGAAATATTTCATCATCATCTGCTCTTAAAAAGCACAGATCTTGTCCAAATTTCAGAACTTTGGGATTTGATCGTTTTTAAAACTAGTTTTAACTCTAATGTTTTTCTTCTGTAAAAATATCTTTACATCATCTGTGCTGCTCTGCTCTGTGCGGGAGTGTTTTTCAACATACAACCAGCACACACTCAGAGTAGACCTGGACACACACACAGAGTTATATGCCCATATTCACATATGAATAATAACACCAAAAGCTGTTTTATTAATCAGTTAGTTGCCTTGTTGTAACTTTAGTAGTTCCATATTGATTTTTAACCTTTATTTGACCAGAAAATGTCATTTTACAAAACAAGAACAGGCTGACATTTGAGGTCAGTGTTGAGTTCATATAGTGAAATAAAAACCTTCAGCTTCAGATGTTTTTGTAATCCATTCCTTAGATGACACACAATCTAAAGATTAGAACTAAACTAGTCACAAATTAAAGTAAGAACTTTAATTTCAATTTGGTGAGTCATTCTGGAAACATGAAAAAGGACAGGTCTGTGCGAGCAAACTCATTCTACTGGCCTGTAATGTATGGAGTTGAGGTGGGGGAAGGTCCTGGCAGGGTTCAAGTAAGCATGTATTTATTCGTCTTATCACTCAGAACTAACTGAGGGAATTAAGATTTAACTGAATCGATTCAAAATGCTTCTTGTAGCTTTAAAACTGTCATGGATAAGCATGCAGGTGTATATTTAACCTTTATAAACCCCAATGACCAACTCTCCAACCGATGTGACACCGACACACATTGCTAACTGGTCTGTGGGAAACACTGCTTACAGTGATGAAAATGTAACAAGAGCATATTTATAAAGGTAGATACTGTGCCAGTGATCTCCAATTCAATTCATATTATTATTTATGAAAGAAACGTGGCCCTTTGCCTTTCTAATGGAAGTCTATGTGGCCCTCGCAAAAAAATAATTGCCCAGCCCTGGTCTGCAGGGATTAGCTGAGCACAAACGTGGTTTCCATTCAGTTCAGTGTCATGATGTAGGAGAAAAACACAGGGAGGTGTGCACAGAATACAGCGGCACATGACTCACTGCCGGCATATAACAACAACAACAACAACAACAATAATAATAATAATAATTAGCAGAAGAAGATTTCACCTTTTTGTTTATTTTAATGCGAAAAAAATATTAATATTCGTCATAAATGCTATAGCTAGCTTAAAACACACAGGTGTAAAACTACAACAAAAACTAAAAACAAACAAAACATACAGAAAAGCATCGCAAACATCAAGCTGGCTGTTTTGCTAGCTGTCTTTGCTAGCAAACACCCACCCAATCAGGTTCTAAATTTCTAATTCATTGATTGATTTGTTTATGAACAGAGTGGCACTTCAATAACTTTTGCAGTTGTAACAAATAGATGTATGTAATGAAGCTAAAGGAGTGTTTTTAGAATCTTGAATTGTGATAAAGGAATTTAGTCTAGATTAAATAAATAATAAATTGTGCTCTTCCGCATCACCAAAATATTACAAAGAAAACTGGGTTTTGGGCTGCTTACACATTGCCATGCTTCCTGCCATCATGTGCTCTGCTAAATAGTTAGATTCATGGTAATCTTTAATTAAAACTGTTGTAGTGTTGTATAGTAATTGCCTTAACAATCATGACTGTCATTGACCTGCTGGTGTTAGCTGGTTAGCAGAGGTGTCCAGCTGTCACATTTCACTAAGAAACCAGTTCGGACAAGTCCAACAGAATGTCTGTTACAGTCAAATAACACTTCAAATAACACAAATATTCACACAAATCATGTAAATATTTGTGTTTAAGGAAAAATGACCTTTTTCTATTTTTAGACGGCCTATGTGCTAAGTGGTCATACACTTGCCTGCAGCTATTTGCCTAAAGTAGTGTTCAGTTGTCATATATTTGCTTTTAGTTGGTCACATGGATATTCCACATAATCATTTCAGCTGGGTCTGCCTGTGTTACAGGTCGCTTTAAAAATCCGTTTAGCCCATTAGTGATTTTGAACATTTTTTGTTTATTTGTATCCCACAGTGAATCCAATCACACTTTAAAATCCACTTTCCTTGTTTACAGCAATTTCTGTCCATTCTACATACACGAGCAGGTGTATTGACTCTGAAAACCAGTAGAGCTGCAGTTAAACATGTATCTCTTGCTCTCTCCCTCACAGTCTGTAACTTCACTGCATGTACTTAATTTTTTTTTCATGTTTATCCAGTCAGCCATTCCAGTTGGCATTACAGAACGATGGCAACGGTGGCATCAATCATTGCCATGACAACAGCCATGCACAGGAGGATCGAGAGAGAGAGAAGAAGAATGCCAGGAAAAGGCTCTATGTGGTGTCAGTCATCTGCCTGATTTTCATGGTTGGTGAAATCCTGGGTAAGTCTTTCACTTTAATGCCTGGTTTCTTTCATTGACTTTTTTCTTTCTTTAACATACTCTGTGCTCCAATTTTCCCTTTGCTCTTCTATCAGTTCTATAAACTCATGTGGAATATTTAAATAACTTCCTTGTTCCACAGGTGGGTATTTTGCGGGCAGTCTTGCGGTGATGACAGACGCTGCCCACCTGTTGACAGACTTAACCAGCTTTGTTATCAGCCTTTTGTCCCTGTGGCTGTCCTCCAGACCTGCCACACATAAGCTCAGCTATGGCTGGCACCGAGCAGGTACAGTATGATGCCTTTACAGTGTCACTGACATAGTCAGCCACAGCCATATATTATCAATCACCTCTTGTACTTTGGAGTTGTAGTTATCCAAAGCTGCTTCTAGTCAGGGTTTGACCAAAGCCCCTGTTTTATGTCCTCCCTGTAGAGATCCTTGGAGCCCTGCTGTCCGTTTTTACCATCTGGCTGGTAACTGGAGTGTTGGTTTACTTGGCCGTGGAACGCCTCATCAGTGATGATTACACCATCGAGGGCACCATCATGCTCATTACCTCTGGTTGTGCAGTATTGGCTAATATTGTGTGAGTTAAATACACACTTATTTCCAATTTTATACAGCTTTTCTCATAGATATTTACTTAAAGCCATTACAGACAGGAGGGCAGTTGTGTTTAGCTTCAAAGAAGCTGATGTTTCATGGGTTCTTAAAGGCACTTTTTTGAATTTAAGTGAATAGTAAACAAAAATGTTCCCTCTCTCAACAGAATGGCACTCACACTTCACCAGTCCGGCCATGGCCACAGTCACGGTGGGCTCAGCTCACACGGGCATGGACACAGCCACAAGAAAGGAAAAGTCAACAAACTGATCTCAAACGGTCCTCACTCAAAGGACCTGGAACAAAATCACACAGATCACGGTATGCTGTCATGTCTTTTTTTTAAACAGAATATGTGATATAATGACATTATAATCAATTTCAATGACATTGTTGTGGAATTTATTTTCAGGGCAGAGGGCTCAGCAGGCCAATGCAAGTGTGCGAGCAGCTTTTGTGCACGTACTGGGAGATCTTCTCCAGAGCATCAGCGTGCTCATCAGTGCCATCATCATTTATTTCAAGGTGAAGTATGTTGCACACTGTGTGAGAAGTCTGAGAGTGAAGTTTAAAAAACCCCAGGTGGGAGATAAGATATGTCATGTAGGTATGACGGGCATGAAGGCAGGCATCGCTTGTCAAGAATCCTTCAGAATATTCGATCATGGATGACCACTGGTCTGTTAGCTGAGGTCGTAGTAAGGTTTGCATGTACACAGGGTATGTGGGCAAGTATGAGATGCATTTAAATGAGATTGGGGTGAAAGAAACCTAACAAATGGAATTGCATAGATAATCTGCATGTCTGTTAATGCTCATTTTCTACATTGTGCTTTAATTTCAGCCTGAATATAAGATCGCTGACCCCATCTGCACCTTCCTGTTCTCCATATTGGTCTTATGTACCACATTCACCATCATGAGAGACATCCTTCTTGTCCTGATGGAAGGTGAGGCTGCTTACAATTTATTACAATAATAATTACCTTCTCTCACCACGCTCATTATTTGTCATATTATTTCCGTCATGTGCACCTCAGGTACTCCATCAGGGGTGAGTTACAGTGACGTGCGGGATCACTTGTTGAAAGTAAAGGGCGTCACTGCAGTCCATAACCTTCACATCTGGGCCCTCACCATGAACCAGGCTGTGTTGACTGCACATGTAGCCATAGGTGAGAAGAAATGACCATGAATTGCATTCACTTGATTTAACCCTAAAATATGGCTTCCACTCTCTATGGCCGTGTCTCATTTCCATTGTCTTCCTCCACAGATGAGTCAGTGGATGCTCAGACTGTCCTCAGAGAAATGACACAGGCTTGTTTCTCCTCCTACAACTTCCACTCCGTTACCATTCAGATGGAGCGGCAGGCTGACCTGAAGCCTGGATGTACGCTCTGTGAAACTCCAAAGAAGTAGGAACCTGCTTTTAAGACTTTAGCCGATCCCAGTATAACAACAGACATGCAGTGACGGAGATTCCTGCACTGTACTGACGTCTTTTAAATTTGCTGATGGCAAGCTTGTGTGACAATGAGTACCTCTAGTGTGGATGGTCCTAAAGAAATGAGTATTAATATGTGACGTTCATGAGATTTTTAAATATATTTATGACATTTAAATGACATCTGATGATGTTATTTCCTGTTCTTTAAACTTTGTTACAGACCGCCTTTGCACACACACTAACTTCTTTTTCTATGCCTTAACTATCACACCAGAAATATGTACTGTATTTGGAAATCATTGAGTGTACTTTTATCATGATATAAATATTTCATCTGACTTTGTACTGTCGTCAGGTACGAGCTGAAATAAATTATTCAATAAAACATTCTTTTTTTCAAACCCCTCTCTCTTATGAGTCTTGCTTTCAAAGACTGATTTATTGTCTTATTAAATTGTTTGTGACAAAGTGCTATGTCAGTTTAACCCTTTGCTGCCAGCTCTGTTGCTGGGCAACAAGAGCAAAAATGAATGCACCCTTGAGGCAGCAGGTTGATACCTGTTATCACCCACCTCCTTGACCTTGAGCCTGTTGAGTGACTCTTTTTTTTTTCTATTTTCTTGGATTGCCTCTTTGGGGAACCAGAGGACTCTGGCCTGCTGCTGACAGCTGTTTACTGCTTGTATGAGTCTGACCTTCTTCTACCGTTTCAATATCCTGCAGTGTGAGAGGAGCTGTAGGTGTCCCGAGCTTCAGTGGCGCGGTCAAGGACATCATTAATAACAACTGACAGATGGCTGGCCAGCACAGAACTAGTCATTTATTTTAAATATGTCTAGAAACAGTTCTAATTAAACTTCATGATGATCTTAAAAATATTTTTTCAATATGTTTGATATCTGGCAAAAGGTCAATAAGGTCAGTGTCAGGGTTTTATCACCCAAGCCCCTACAGAGGACATGGTTGCAACACAAGTGGAGCTCCTTCTTAACGTATGGTGAAGAAATGGTGGAGATAACCTGCAGGAAAACCCACATCTTGAAACCCAAAGCCACAAATGTGGCAACTACCAGATTGGTCAATCACTTCTTGTACAGCTTTGACCACATTGACATAGGCCTACAGGCTGTAGCCCACAGCTCTTCCCTGTCCCCTACCTTTAGCTGTACTAATCTTATTCTGGAAGTGAATTTGCTGTGATCAACTGAGTGGACTTTTCATCCTGCTGCCTTCAGAGCAAGCCGTTGTACTCCCCTTTCTTTCTGCCTTGAACTTAGCCCTGGAGGCACCAGATCAGTGTGTATTTAATTAAAGCATGAGTAATGTGCTAGGTGGCTAGATAATCCGTTGCAGTTCTGATACCCCCTCAGCTAATAATCGTTACACGGTTTGTGTTTCCTCACAAGGGGTCTTCTGTCAGTATCTCTTGCAGGTTTCTGCTTCCTTTTCTTTCTTCCTCTCTTTCCCATCCATCACTCTTTCTCAAGGTTAGAGCCCCTGCAGCACTGACATGACACAAAACTATGAACCTGTCATGACTTTCAAGGTAATCTGTGTTTCCTAACCACGTGCTGTCTCATGTAATCGGCCTCAGCTGCATGTAACAGCACATGATGTGAAGTAATGAGAGGATTCGATTTGAATTTGCTTCCTGCTGCTCTCCAAGTTGTTCCCAAATGAAGCTGTATATTCTGTCTCAACGCAGTTCGATTACATCAACACAAAAAAATACATTTTCTATTAGTTGGTTTTGATTTGATCAATACCGCTAAGGGTCTGCAGAAAGCCTGTCTGTACACACACATGCACAGAGAGAGAGAGAGAGAGAGAGTTATTTTTAAAATTCCATCATATAATGTATACTCCAGCATATTCATCTTCTTACCTGCCTCCACCCACTCACCATCACCGCCTCTGCCTCCCAATTAAACACACCGAGAAGACAGTCTGCATGATTATAGAGGAGCTCATTTCCAAGTAGCATGCCTCAGTTGGTCCAGCCGTACAGCAGATGGGGAATTGTAAGAGTAACGCTCATTCATCCTGGCAAGCTAACCAGCACTCTGTCTGCAATTAAGAAGTTGTGGGCAGTCAAGTGAACTTGGCACTGTGTGTGTGCGTGTGTTTTTCAAAGCCTATCAGTTTTGCATGTTGCAGCTAGAAAGAGGGAATAAGTGAAAAAGAAATGAAAATTGAGGTTATTATTACACAAAATGTGTTTCAGATAAAGGAAAATTAAAATCCAGCCTGTAACCCCAAATTGGAATGAATGATGTAAATTAAGTAATGGCATCCTAATCTACTTTTTCAGCCCCACTCAAGCCTGAAGGCGAACCCATTGCTTTTTTTTCTCCAATAAAGGTCTTATTTCTAGTGTGTGTAAATCAAAGCAGTAATTCTGCTGCATGGCAGCGCACACGCTGAGAGAGCAGCTTTTATTGCCTGTGACACCTCTTGTATTTCAAATTAATTTGCACTGATGGCTGACAGAATTATCCAAGCACAGCTGTACAGTATAAATAATGGATGAATGGGTGCAAGGGGATTTAATGTAGCACAAAGTACACACATACACACAAAAGAATGACCAGTGAGAAGCTGTGATCACGTGCTTTAAATTGGCGTGGGGGGTGTTAATAAAACTAAATGTTATATAAGAATAAACCAGCAAATGTCGCTGTTACCTTAAATACCCCCAACAAATTTTCAGGGTGTCTTGCTTTACCGTAAAGTTTGCAAAGACTTTAAAACAGACTTTAAAAGTGAAGAAGGGAATATAAAAACACCAGCTACAGGTATTACTAATATTTTTAAATGTCTATATAGTTCTTAATTCAGTTTCTTTTGGTAAAAAATCCGCCAAATTAGCTGAAAAATAACGCTTTTATTTTTAAAGTTGCGCCTTTGTATTGTTCTTTACGGCCGCTGTAGTCACGGTGTCAAAGACGGAAATCTCGCGATACTTGCAGCAGTAGCAGCTGAGATCCTAGGAGCAGAGCAGGGAGGATTTAACATGCCCACTAAAGAGATAATTTATCACCACACAGGTACCATTACACGTCGTCTGGTGTGCTGTTAAGTAAACATCAGCAGTCACTGTTGTGTTACGCTTATTGTGGGCAAACAAAGATCAGAAATCGAGGCGGAGAAAGGCGACAAAGTGTCGTGTGGCGTGTGACTGTTTACTTAGCTTTGGTGACAACCACGGCACTATGACGTGTTACTCCACTGAATGTACCGGTGTGTGACATTTGAAGTTCAAATTAGCATTTAAAAGACTTTTAATAATGTAAACAGAGGTTTAATTGTGTTTGAGACAACTCTATACAACTTATTTTAAGTGTCATGTAGCGTTAGCCCTGAGACTTTGTGTGTATTAAATCTTTTAGCTGGTGTGAGTGGATTTGTAACAGTTAAGAAGCTGTTAAATAAATAAAGAGATGATAAATTCTCATCCCAATATTTTATTTATTAATGTGGCTGTTGCTGAGCCACTCAATACTTCTATTAACTGTCATCTTCTCTCTCTCTCTCTCTCTCTCAAGGCATGTAAAGGTCTTTTGGTGTGGAATAGCCACCTGGTCTCACACCCACCTCTTCCTCCTCCTCCACCAGCATCCTCACTTGCTGTTACTATGACGACCCCTCCTATGGTGTCCCCTTTTGGCGCACAGCCGCCGCCACAGCAGCAACAGCAACAGCAGCAGCAGCAACAGCAGCAGCAGCAGCAGCAGCAGGCCCAGGCTGCACGAGACGTCAACACAGCTTCGCTGTGTCGCATAGGCCAAGAGACAGTCCAAGACATTGTCCTCAGGACCATGGAGATCTTCCAGCTCCTCAGAAACATGCAGGTTTGTGTCTCTCCGCTGATTTCCTGTCATCACATGTCTGTCTCAGACCATTAATGCTCGAAGAATAACGTCACTAGACTAGACAGATAAAAACTGCGCTGACACCAAACACATCACCACAAGAGAGTCTGTTATTAGGTAAAAATGGTAATAATAGGTCTGATGACAGAGAGCTGTTATGCAAATAACAAAATCAGTGTCAGTCAGGACATGAATGGGTTTGATGCCAGGAGAACTGATGCCAATAGGCACGCTGAATGCAGCTGGCAGAAATAATTATAAGCAGCGCTTAAATTTTAACTTAATTTCTGGCAAAGCTAAAAGGACCAAACCGGCAGATATTAGAATCCAGCAGAGACAGAGGAGAGTTTAAAATCTAGTCATGTGAGCTGGCAAAAAATTACACATTTACATTCTATTTTGATCCCAGAGTTCAGCAAACATGGGACGATTTGTGTCAGGACATACTGGCAGAGGATGTTCTGTTGCTTTCAAGTCTGCTTGGAGGAGGTATCTACAAGATAGTATATTCCCCGGTGACAAGCACTTTCTTCTCCTCGCCAGTTTGGAACCTGTGCATTGCCCAGGTAGTCAAAGCAAATTGGTGGATATGTGGTGTCACTGCAGAGGTAGTGTAACACTTTTGCATGTAACGGCTGCCTTAGTCCCTTGGGGATGTGGTTGAAAGAGGGGGAAGAAGCATACAGTCATCCCTGCGTCTCTATCTGACTTTGAGATATAGTCCTTGCAGTGAGTCTTGGGTCTTCTCAGGCCTTGTCTCAGCTTATATAGTCACACTTACTGTCATAAATCAGGTTTACCAGTTTATACTAATACCTCAAATTCATCCTGTATTTGTATAAAATGGTTTTAGATAGATTAAAAATAAGCTTGTGGATTCCTTAGTTCATTTGGACATGGTTTGCTCTGCAGTTCGTGTGTAGTTCAGCTTTGGTTGTGTCCTGAAGACGAGGTCAACACAAGTTTATCATGGATGTCTGCCTCCTCCTCTGAGATGCTCCTTCTACACCTTATTAAAATCACTGCCAGAGATGGGCTCAACAAGCACGCCTCAGCCTCAGAATGCACAAACAGCATTGTTGTGACTTGTTTTTTCAGATCACAGGCTGCCTTTAATATCATAAAAATTCTTCGTGGAGCTTCCCTTTCCTTTCCTTTCTTTCTGTCTGTCTCTGCTCTGTTTCTCTGTGTGTGTGTCTGACTTTGCTTGCCCCGAAGGCAGACTTGTTTCATGCTATGTAGGATGTTTATAATCAGACAGTGTGGCCCCAGAGGCTTGTCGATCCTCTCAATAAAAACATGTGTTGTTACTCTTTAACACTCATTGTAGTTAAAAGGCAGTAATGCCTCAGAATAAGACAACATTCAAAGTGCAGCAAGTTGAAGTTGTTGATCCTTTGAACTCACTCAGTTTGTTGAGTTTAAATGTGATTTTTTTTCATCATATTGTCAGGACCAGCTGTCATATTGTTGCATGATCAAATGATATCATCACCTTCTGTACTATTAGATGTATGAACGACTGAGGAACTTTGTTAAAGATGCTAGATACTTTTTCAAGTGTTTGTATAATCCAATTTCTCATGTTCTTAAGTAGATAAGATCACGTTTTTCTTAAGTATAAATACAATCACATCATCTGTGCATTAGTGGAAGGTTTCTACCAGTCTCTTACCAGTTAGGGAACAGCAGAGGCTTTGAAGTGCTTTTGGCAGTCAGCGGAGATCAATGGCTGTTGCTTTTTATTAGCACTAACAAAATTCTAGACTTGTTCTTTGCTTAACACAATGTTTCCTCTGTGGTTCCCCTCAGCTGCCTAATGGAGTCACTTACCACCCCAACACCCATCAGGACAGGTTGGGGAAACTCCAGGAGCACCTTCGGATGCTTTCTGTGCTCTTCCGAAAGCTGCGCCTCGTCTACGATAAATGCATCGAAAACTGTGCCGGGCTGGACCCCATACCACCAGAGGTGAGGCACGACAACACTAACTGATTTTTGTCATATTAATTTAAGGGAAAGTACGTGCATGGCTGAAGGTTAAAATCAATATATGGTCCTATTAGGGCAAACAAATGTTGGCTGTTCAAACACAAAGAAGGATCATCATCCCTGTCTATTACATATACAGTGCTTCTCAAATGTTTGTGAACTCTTTTCTGCATTTCTGCATAAATATGACCTAAAACATCAGGGGGTTAACTCACATTAACTGCTTATTTCAGGTTCTTTAACAACATTGTAGTTGGAATAATCTCAAATCAAAATAATCCTAATTTTGACTTGAAAAAAATGTAATTCAGAAAATTCAAAGATTTGAGCATCCTTTTGTTAAAAAAAGAGACTTGTGTGGTTGCGGTTGTTGTTGTCTTGCTGCATGACCCACGTTGTCTGCTTGAGCTCCCAGACCCATATTCACTGGTATAATTTAGAATTCCTAGTTCCATCAATTGCTGGAAAGTCATCCTGGTTTAGGTGCAGCAAAACCATGATACTACCACCACCATGTTTTACAGATGGGATAGGCTCACATACTGAGATGCGGCACCCTGATTCTGTCTCCCAACGTTAGGCTTCTCATTTAAGCTATATTATTCAGGTTCTGTCTCACCTGTCTCTGTGGCCCTGTGGTTTGTCCACGTGAGCTGTAGCAAACAGCAGTGGTATTCTTTACGGCGAGCAGTGACTGATGATGTGAGAGATACCTTCAGCTGCTTAGAGGTCACCTTGGGTACCTTTGTGACCTTGCAGCCTGTTACATGACTTGTTGATAGACCACTCCTAGGCAGAGTATCAGTGAACTTACCTCCATTTGTGCAACATTTTTCTGTCTATGGTTTTTCTATAATTTTTAATAAATAATGATGATAATACATAAATGACTAAGTGTGATATTTCAGTTTATTTTCAGCTCTCCTTTTCTACTTTCAGGACTTGAAAATAAAATAATGTTTTGGGTCATATTTATGCAGAACTTTAGAGTTGCATGAGTTCTACTGTGACACCTACTGCTACAGTTATATTTTACAGCATGTTGTAGTGCTAAAGTTTTAATTTAATATGACTGATTGATACCTTATATTCAAACATCAACCCATGCTTTATCTTCTTGTCAAGATTTTTTTTTTGTGCTTTCAGCTGCTGCCTTATATAGCCCAGCTTTTCACACACAAACTGTCTGCTAAATTAGGGAGCTGTTAGTTTAAAGGAAGTAGGCCATTTTACTGCCACATCTTCACTTCCTCACGCACACACACACACAGTCACAAAGCTGCACACATCTTTACCCTGGGGGACTCTTATCTCACCTACTCCCCCTAGGTCTGTCTTTTCTCTTCTTGCAGCAGATTCATTGGTCGCTTCAGGGGAGTCTCTAGAGTCTCTTTACTGCTGGTTACCGTCACCATCCACCTTCAGGAACAACACTTTAGCTCAGCCTTGCTCCTTCACACATACACACAACTATATATACAGTGCGGTGCAGTGTAGCGTGGCACAAAGGCATGGTGCCACATACACGGACACACACATAGAGGAAGCTGGGTATGCACTGTGCGAGGCACCATGCGGGGCTACAGCCGGGCTATCCGCCACTGTTTGATTGGATTTATGACTGCGACAGTCCCTTCCCAATTTCTACAGATTGGCTTGAAGCTAATCTCTCTCTCCAGACTCCTACAGAGGATAAAGGAGGGTGTGGGAGGAGACCAGTCTTAAATTGGAACAAATTTGTGATGGCTGCCACCGTGTACATTTTCTACATTGAATAATACAGTCGCACTGAAGCGTTTCAAATGATCTATGCACAAACCCTAAATCAAAATCTATGACGGTCTTTCTTTGACATTTTCCTTTGCCGTTATTGAGTCATTACGCCATCTCGGTCTCCCTCCCTCCCTGCTCTTTCCACTTTCTTATTTAAATGTTTATTCATTTTCCCCTTGAGGTTTGAGACCCAGTCCACTGCTGACCAGCCAATAGCTCAGCTCACCACGTTTGTCTGGGGCTGAGGGGTTGTTGATTTTGGCCCCGGTGTCCATGCCATTTATCATCTCGGAGAATTCAGGTGCCTGCCTGACAGCTGCTCACTATTGGCTGCCTGAAACAGGAAGTGGAATCAATGACTTGGGCAGCGTGACCTCATCGCAGCCTAATTAGCAACAGACCCGTTTAATGAACAGCTGGACCAAGTGCACACGTCAGCGCTTTCCTCCCCCATTTTCTGTCCAGCTGTCGGTTGGTTGCAGCTTTTTGCTCCTTCACACACTCTTTTCACTCGTTTTTTCCACCTTTTATCGCCTTTTTGCTCGATATTGGCTCCCGCTCCATTTCCTTTTCTCTCTCAGTCGATCTCTTTGCTTTATTTCACTCTCTTCTACTTTACGTCCCTTCTTCCTTGTCATTACCTGCAGTGAGCGACCATGCTCTTTCACTTCCCTCTCCTTTTACATGCTATTTTCTTATTGTTTTGTGATTCTTGTCTGGTTGTGTCTTTTTTACGGTCCTTTTTCCTTTTCGTCACCGTGAGGCAACTTGGAGAACTTCATTTGCCTATTCCTCTCTGTCAGGCTGGAAACCACATCCATCTTCCTGTGGACGAGGCAGGGGTTATGACTCATACAGGCACATTCACACACATGCCGCACAGCTACACACACACACACACACACACACAATCCACTCTCCATCCATCTTTCCCACCCTACTCAGCACATTTCATTTTTCCCTACACAAGCTGCCAAAATCAGCCCGCTACCTTTAAAATTCAATATGTCATTGGCTCCAGCTTGAAATTATTTAATGAAAAAACTTTCATCTTTTCCTACTTAAAGTTGGAGGCAAGCTCATAGTTTGTCTGGAATAATATCCTGCACATGTCCACTGCTGTCTGTTCTCCCTCCAAGAGTCAGACTGTACAGTTTGGCATGGAGCTCAGCCTGAAAACTGACAGGAGGAACAAATGTTTGAGAGATTTTTATGTCTTTGTGTCACTTTTTTCTTCCCCTCCTCTCTGTGTCTTTGTTATTTATTTGCATTTCTTGAATCATTTCTGCCCTTTTTCTGTTTTTCTTTTCTTTTCTCTCCCTGTCCTCTTCATTTGTTTTCCTCAATCTGACTTTCTCGCAGCCGCCTCTCGTTTCATCTGCTCATACTGTATACATTGCTGTCTAACTTCCTTTGTGTTAGTCTTTATGTTGACCGCCTCGGCACTCGGTGAATCATTGCTTCCAGACGAATCTGGTAAATCATTGTCTCGTGTCTTGCAGGGCCTCGGATGCAGCTGCACAACCTCAAGCCAAAAATGCTCTATTTAGTCATAATATTCTGAAGAACTTTGCACAATTTAGATTAGAATCATGCCAAGTCATTATTGGTCCAAGGTGTGTTTTTTTTTTTAGTCTTTTTTAGGCCTTTTTTATTGGCTTGTAACTTGTTTGGAGACTCTCCTCCTGCCTAATCTGTGTTTGTGATCTTGTCTGGTATGACGGTTTTTGTTTTGGAAAGGAAACTTCTTGTTTCAAAAACGACTGCAGTGTCCTCGCAGCCTTTATTGAAACCCTGTGGTCTACAGGACTATATTTGACTACTTTAACACCATGTGTGCTTTATGCTCTCAAAATTCAATTCTGTGCGCCGGCGCTGCAAAGATTATCTAGCACGACATCAATCACACATCCTCACTATAGGTGCTTTATATCCTCGCTGTGTGTTATATGAGGAACAGTGTGTTCTCTAGACATTCATAGATTACTTGATGTGTGTGACTGCAGCAGCCCTCCTGTTCTCATCACTTGATGCAGCCACTAGGGGGCAGTGTGACGATGTAAAGCAGCAGGCAGTGACCCTGTGGTTCACCGGAATGCTGCCTTCTCGCCTGTCAGGCAGACAAGGTCAAGCACACAGAGCGTTTAAAAATGAATTAATCTCCCACTCGCTTTCTCTCCCACTCTCTCACTGTCCTGTCTCTCTCTTCACTGAAGAGTCAGGCTGTGTTAAGGAGAGCTTACACAGAATGCCCCTTTTCACCACTTCATGGGAACAAGAGTATCAGACAGCACATATCTTATAGCTTAGAGTTCATGTAAATCTGACCTATAACTGGAATCACTGAGATTAAATAAATAAAAATATGTACATAAAATCACAAAGGGAAGAGAGAGTTTTAATCCAGCTGAGTCACAAAAGTAAAGCAGCACGATACTTTCACAGTGTATACTTTACTGTACTACTGTAAGCGATAACACAGTTCAGTTCACTCGAACAAGTCAGCATTTTGGGAGTGATCCTCTTACACTTGTCTTGCTTACAGTAAGTAATATAGCCAGATTTTTTTGTTTTGCTCTCCCTTCCAGCAACTGATACCCTTTGTGGAGGATGACGGCTCCAAACACGAGGACCGCTCAGGCGGGCAGAGCCGCCCCGCCAGTGAAGAGAGGAGAGAAATCCTGGAGGTCAACAAGGTATTGAGTTCTGTTTCTCAATAGCATAACGCTGTCAGGGTTTGATTCCCAGCCAGAGGCAAAAACATGGGGAAGGGAGGGGCAGAAAGAAAGAAAAATAATAAATCCGCTCATTCATGGTTTGAGGTTTTATTGCAATTTATCATCTGTACGATAAGATATAATAATTAGGCATGAAGCAATTAATTTTTCTCATTATCATTAAAATGTTTTAATTGCTGACCTTCTTTTATTTGGTTAACACCATCCAGGTTTGCACAAAACAATTTTAAAGAGGCTACACTTGATAAAGTTTATTGTCTGCTGATAGAGTTTGTGTGTTTGAAGGAGGTCGTGATGCTGCTGGAAAAGGCTGTTAAACACTAATGCGTACCAAAACATTTTCTTTTAGTCGAGCACTTTTAACTACTCTGTCACTTTCTAAGTGATCACAGCAGTGGTTCACCTATTAATCTGTTATCTGCTGACACTGATGCCTACTCTGTTCTGTGTCAGTGGGGGCATCTCTGGTGCTGCCTCAGTCTTTCTGTGTAGCTGCATGGAGGAACAATGAGGTGTGCTCTCCTTGTTGTTGGCTTTCCACAAGCCCAAGGCCTTTGTTTTTGAGGTGCGTCTCACGTTGTTGGCACTAGTTGGATCCCAGAAAGTTATTTCCTCTCACATTTAGAATGTACCTGCTGGTTGGCGGTTAGCTGCTGCTTATTGTGTTGTGGTTTCAAGTGAAAATTCTTGACCTGGATTCTGGTAAACCATGCAAATGCCTGGTACATTTTAAGCACAAATTTTTGATTCTACCATCATGTGAGGGGTATATTTGAACATGTACCTGTCTGTGACTAGGAGATGTTCATATTTGGATGGTTAGAGGATGAGCTGCTGTTAAGGGGTTTGCTGCTCAGTCACCCTGAGGAACAGGAATACTATGTTTTGCAGTTGTTGAACTATGCACTGCAGATGCAGGCTAATTAGCTACAGATGTTTGTGTTGTCAGTTATTCTGTCTCTGGTCGTATTTGTATCATCTGTACTGAATAAATATATTTTAAAATTCAAAGAAAGATGAGATGACCATCTGCTACAAAGAGTTGAGGATAAAACCCGCCTGGTGATGTTTTAAATAATAACACAAAGAGAGAAGAGATGGCTTCTTTTTCTGTCTCTATCTTGTGAGTGAGGTGCTCACTTTTGGAGTGATTTTGAGTGTTGGACATCAAACGCAGCAAAGAGCTTTTTTCAAATTCAGTCGCTGTCAGATATGTTTTTGCTCAGACCAGTTTTTATATCACTCTGTGCAGAGCAGGAAGCTTTTTCTTAAGACTGTTAGATGTGTTAATCATGTCTGAACAACTCTAACACTAACAAATAAAGCATGTGTAGTCCAGAGTGGGGTTAATTTGGTAGCAGCCTGGTGTCATATTAGTGCATAATGGTGCTTTCGTGTGACATTTTTCAAATTAGAGGCTGCAGACACATCAACATATTGCTGCTGCTGCTGCTGACTTCAGTGGCTGTAGCGATTTGGAGCTTTGTTAAGAGCAGCTGTGGACAACAGTTGCTGTAAGAATCACTTATGTGGTCTCAATTACAGACATTAGAACATAATAAACATTCGTTTTTATGCTAATTAGAACATTTCTACTATTTTTGTTTTGCTTTTGTTGACATGAATTTAAATCTATTCTCAGCTACCACTGCTGTATCTTTTGAACGAGCCTAGGTATCAACCTTTCCTCCAACTTGCAGCTCTTCTTTGTATGACAATACTGCACACATGCATAAAAACTTCAAGGTCAGAAAATTACTGAGCAGCTGAAGGGCTGCTTTCTAAAATGTGTTTACGATAAGGTTGAACATTTTTCTGTGAAAATTATTTTCACATTTTTTAAGCAGAAAGAAAGGAAAAAAAACCCACTCCAGGCAGGATAGATGACTTCTTGATTTGAAGAAATAAAATTGGCCCATAGTGCTGCTGAACTAGCCGCTGGGACATGACACAGGCTCTGCTAACACTGACAGACCCTGCCCCTTGATGTTTTGGCATTTGTCGTGATAGATTATTTCTGATTCCAGGATTAGGTTTAATCTCTCTCTGGGAAACGGTCCCATCAAGATGACATTAAAGCGCTGTGTGCAAATATCAGCTTTGGGTCGGTGGAAGCCTCGATCCTGCATAAATTCAGGTGTAGTAAACAGCCAGTAGCTGCACAAAATACCTCCCAGCAGCAGCAGCAGTTTCTATATCTCACCTGTGTACTGTAGTCATGAACATCGGAGCGTGGCAGGAAAACCACATCATGCATTATTTAGGAGGACTTTTTGGTTCTCCTTGCCTGTCATGGATTTTCTTTCGTTTGTGTACAGTATATTCTATGTGAGTGTGTATATATTAAGCGAGTGAGACAATAAGCTTTTGTTCTTTTCATTTTGTGTTTGTCTTCACACATGTCATCAGTGTATGTGTGTATTGGCTGAAACCCATGTCGGCTCCTTCCCTTTGTGTGTGCCTTGTGCTGGGCTGTGTACAGATTGCGCATGCCAAGCCGCCTGTGTGTGCTGCAATGATAATGGTCCAAGGTCAAGAGTGTCAGCAGTAGAGATGGGAATTGGTTATTTTTAAGAGCTCAGCACAGCTCCCCTGGCCGCTTTTAAATGTTAACACTACAGTGAAACATTGCAGTGAACCCTGCACTCAGCCGCACTCAAACAAACGGCTTCTCCTTTTCACACAAAGCTGCCGCACCTGCAGAGAGAACTGTGGTAGATTAATAACAAAGTGCTCACTGCAGTATGGGCTGAAATACAGACATTTGTTTCAGGGCGAGTTTCAGCAGCACATGACAGCACATGAAATACTAGAGCAGAAAGGGAGAGTGATTTCACCCTATTAGAGACCTTTGTATCGCAGTGATAAATAACCTTGTTTGTCATGTGACCTTCCCCCTATGCAATGCATTAGCATGCAAATTGATTTCTGTCAAATGATCCAAGTATATAGTGATTGAGAAGACAACAGAAATACACCGAGGGCAAGCTCTTCCCTCGATCTGCAACTCTAACTACAAGCTTTATTATGAAATATCAGTAATACCAGCGCATTATGTAGTAAAATATAAATACAGCAGAACTTTTTTAAAGACATCATGGAAAGATGCATGAAAAATAAAGGGCACATTGATATTGATTTTCAGGTTTTGACTCTAGTCAATGTTCTCTAAAAAAGTGAGTTGCGGAGTGTTCTTGTAAACAAACACAAGTTTTGTTTACTTTTTTCGTTCTCACTAAGTCACATTGTGAGTAACCTTCAGCCATTACAGGCTTGTTGACTGCACTCACATTGTCCTTTAATGTTTGTGTTGATTTTCTCCAATGATTGAATCTTACATCATTTACATGCAGGTTTATTATCTCCCCCATCCTCCTGCCTGCTGTTTAGTTGAATATGATCTTATCTTCATGCATGTGACTGTGCACCAGAATAATCAAATGTTCTTGCAACATACAGTTGATTATGATTAGCTGCCCTATGAAAATGTATGTTCTGTTTAAGGGAGCAAAGAAATGTTAACACATTTTTACTGGTTTTATTTTGGAAGTATACATTATTTTCCCTTGTACACAGAAAATGATAATATGAAGTTTGAGGCACATCTCCTGAGGAATCCTAGGTCATTCTTCTTTGGTGAATCTCTCAAGCTCCTCCAGATGAGACAGTTTCCTGGCATGGACCCTGGTCTTTAGAAACATCAGGACTTTGTGTAGACCAGTCCGTAACATTTACTTTGCTCTCCCTGACGTAGGTTTTTACTAGAAGAGACGTATGCTTTGGTTCATTAATCATGTAAGAAGAGAAAATGATAACCAAGACATAGTTTGGACAAGATCCAAGTTCTTCATCCATGTTCTTTGTGTTATACGATTTATACTTTCTTACTCCAACTAAAAGCAACATCTCTGTGGCCAAAGAGCTGCAGTTTTCTTTCCAATCTGCATGGATTTCTAAGTCAGTACACTTTATATCTTGATTAGTGTTCATGTCGTTTGCTTAGAAGTGAAAAGTCGAACTTATTAGAAGCACATGTCCAGTCTGGCTCTCAGATTTCCAGTGGTACGCCTCATGTGTTTACAACATATTTAGCTGTGATTTTGCCTGGGCTGCCCAGCTGCACATTAAGGCAGCAGTAAGGACAGCAAGCTTTAGGGAGTTAAAGCGGTTAGTGTGATCAGCAGAGTAGAGATACAGCGGGACAGGGGAAGCAGATGTTTGTGGCCCTGCTACATCTGCTGCAGTCACTGCAGCCAGATTCTACTGGGAGGAGGGTGAGGTGGCCACAGAAAGAGAGGAAAACAAGGGGACAGCTAAACGGCAAAGAGATGTTACGATGAAAAGGTTGAAGGTTTGTTATAGAGGGATGGAATAAAAAAACAGTATTTGAAGAGACAGAAACGGACCGTTGGGGTGGGGAAGATGGATGGATGACCAGACGGATAGCTGTGTTGAGAGAGAGAGAGAGAGAGGGTAGATGTGTGAAGTCGAGGGTAAAGGACGAAGAAAAAACAAAACATGTAGAAAAATACGTAATAAAATACGTAATAAAAGTTAAAAAACAACATCAGTGTGGTGCATTTGCAGTGAATGAAACGGCATACAGCAGTGGCAGAGAATCAGGGCCCTCTTGATGTACAGGAGAGAAGAGACAGGTAAAAGATTGATGAAAGAATGGATTGATAGATGTGTAGACAGCTGTGGATTGTCAGAGCTAAGCCGTTCCAGTTCAGATAGCGCCTTCAAATGGAATAACAGAAAACTGATGAAATTCAGCAGCAGCATTGAAAATAGGATGCCTTCTGTAACAGGATGCTGACAGAGAAGAGAAGATTGATGCATAAGTGAAAAGATAAGTCCAAGCGTGCTGCAAACTCTCCAGCTGATATGTCACACTGGTTTAGCTTCATATTTCTTCCTAGAAATACCAAAAGTATACATATATTTTATAAAAGATGACTTCTATCAAAATTTAAATTCACCTACTGCTATAAATAATGAACAATGATGATGCACCTTCATGGGAAAGGATGATATACAGAGTGATAGGAAGGCAGCATAATAGGATTCTGGATCCACGGCTGGGGCATTTTTGCACGCTGTGTTCTCAGTGAAATAACCTTGGAACACACACTACCCTTGTTACCATTTGACAGAAGTGAAGGATCAGAAACGAGCCATTGAAGTGTGTGCTCTCACAAGAGGGAGTAATGTAAAGTGGTAATTTATGCCCAGCCCGAGATTTTGTCCAATCCCTACCTAATCCTTGTCTGCGCAACAGTTCTGTCCTGGAAGTCCAGCTTCTGCTTTAGACAGCGGAAAAATATTGACAGGGCATCTGGAGCATTACCCCAGGGGATGTGCTGGAGATTCATGTGAGGTTTAAAAGCTTGTTACCAAGTTTTTCACTTATTGAATGCAGAACAAGCAACAACTGCTGCTGATATCCTGAGAGACATGACAGTTTATGCAAATATGACTGAAAACATTCTCGTCTTTCAGCATTAGTATTCTCTTAATAAAAGGAGGCACTGACTGGCATTGCAGTCACTATCACAATAGCAGTTCCTTGGCAGAGTTGTTGCAAGTAACCATCAAACTTGTTGGCTTCCTTGTGGCTGCTGTGTGTTTTTGTTGTCAAGTCTACCTGCATGCGGCACGTGCTACAAATGCATAACGTAGCACCCTCTGCAATAATACATAGATAGATCAGGCCCGACCTCCTAATCCTGGCCATCCTAATCTATTTTTATATACTATACAAAGAAGTAGTCTGGTTTTTACAGATTCAAGCAGAATTTCTAGGATGCACCGAATTTTCGGCCATCCAAAAATGGATTTTCGGTTTTCGGCCGACCCTAAAAACAGGATATTGTGATGATGCAACCAGCACGGGCTTGTCCGGAAGCTCCGGCATGTCTGAGGTGTCTTTTCTTGCTACATTTGAGCAGCTAACTAAAGAGATCAGCTCCTCTGATGCATCTACAGCAGTAATTCCTTTAAACGCAGCACTAGAGCATCTTCTAAGCAAAGAGGTTGAGACGGACCATGGAGTGAAGACATTGAAAAGTACACTCGTAGTCCGTCAGAGATCTACCCGGATTCTCTGCACTTCATTGCGACGGTATTGACCGCATTATAAAGATCATACTTGGATGTGGGAATGAAGCAGCGCGCACGAGAAATGATCCAGGCCGCTTGGGTGCATAGAACCCGCTTGGAGTCAGAGAAGCGCACTGATGTGTTCAGTCAGATCCTGCAGCACTATATGTGTGACTATCAGATTTATTTGGACATTTTTTTAATTTGACAAAATATTTATTTATGCACGGGCCCTATTTAAATAAAATGTACACATAGTGTACACATGAGTGGGGTCAAGCTAAGTTATTTTGTTTTATATTGTTGGAATGTCCTAAATAAATATGTTCATAATTGTAATTACTTTATTCTTTGAAACATTAATATTAAGTTGTGCATTTGCAGTGCCTTGATTTTTGTGAGGTTAGTACACAGTTATAGCCATAAATGCAATGTACTTTTTTTTTTTGGTGTTTCGGCTTTCAGCTTTCGGCCTTGGATTCCTCATTTTCGGTTTCGACCAAGAATTTTCATTTCAGTGCATCCCTTAATGCACAGAATAAACTACCTATAGACACATTTGAATAGACATACAACCAATCAGAGAGGTCATGAGACATAAGCAGAGCAACAACCAGCCTAGCGTGGACATAATACATCCAAAATGGCGTTCAGTGGAGCAGGTAAAGGATTTTTGTCATTTTTGTCTTTAAAAATGTGAAAGTCTGACAGTGTTATTAGCAATTCTGTGAATATGAGTGAGGCAAGCAGCAAATCATCACCACATTTCAGATAAATGCATATGATTGGTGTAATAAGGTTTCTACAGAGTGGAACTAGGGAATCCAGACCAATTTCACTTTCATTGAGAGAATGGGTGAATGGTTGTCCAGGCTAGTTGGGACTCAGGTGAGTGTCTGGTCGCTAGAAAATAGAAACAAGTCTGTCAAAATGTTCTGGTTTTGGTCGTTTAATCATCTGTGAGACAGAAACAATTTCCTCATAACAGATGCCTCAAAAAATTGGACTGTCCGAGACATCTGGATTGTCATGAAATTTATGAGCTCACATCCCAGTTCATTTTCAAGTTTCAAACTGCCCAATCTCTTACCAATCCCAGTAACCTAAAGCGTACTTCCTGTGTCTTTTTATGTGACACCTGAAGCCCACCTCTCCAGCACTCGGTGTGAACAGGTAGTAGATCAGAGTATATGGTGGAGTAGTATTAGCAGAAAGGAGGATGGCTAGAGGAGAGGCAGATAAATGACTCCTCCATGGTAATGTCTGGCTGCTTTATGGGGCGTCCTGGCTGTGAGTGATAGCCTCACTCTCGTTATCTGTCGATTGGGGTAATTGCTGTTTGTCGGAGTCTGGCTGACGGATGGTGATGCAATCTGCCCAGAGTTGGAAAGGGAGGAGGCAGGAGGCATCGCACTCATTACTCTCCACACTGGTCTTTACCAGGAAGCACACAGTGTGACAGTATGTATTTTAATTAAGTTTGAATGTGTTTATTCCCCTGTGGATGTGATTGTGTGCCTCTTTGTCCACATTGGTTGCATGCAGCCATAATATATGGCATGTCATGTCTTTTACACATGTTTAATGTCGTTAATGCAAATTTGAGCGTGTGTATGAAGAGGTGACGTTTGTTTGAGCCAGTCAACACTGTTTGCATAAATGTTTAAGATGCCTTACCCATAATTCATTGGTGCCTAATGGGTTGTGATTGCTCACTCTCTGTGCTGCAGACCTTTGGTGCCGTAGAATGTGATTGTGCATATCAATTCAGGGTCCCCACTCCCCCACATGTTTCTGCTCCAATAAAGAAAATACCAAATTCTGGGGTACCCAAGTGACCACAAATTACAGCCCTACATTACTGGTCACACGCCAGTTAATGAAGCAAAACTAAGAATATGACAAATAAATTAGCTGGCAGGATTTTTCACAGAGTGCTAAATTGGACGGAGCTTTGTGTTTTGAGCAGCTTCCATTTCTGCCAGCTGTCTATAGCAAGTGCCGTCCAAGTCTGTGGGAATCGGCCTCCTTTCTGCCTGCCTGCCTGCCTGCCTGCCTGACTGACTGATTGACTGGCTGGCTGGCTGGCTGGCTGGCTGTCTGGCTGAGTGACTGTGCATTTTGCAGGATGGAGGAAGGATGATTCATAGCGCCTCTCTGGACTACTTGATAATCATTCCATCTGGGGCGTGGGACAGGCTGTCTTGTCACTGGCACATCACTCATCGTTTGTTCTCTTCATACGACCCTCGCTCTGCTCCATTTCTCCATCCTTCTATCTGTCTCGGGGGGCCTTGGAGATGACCCTCCACCCCTTGAGGGAGGGTTGTAATGTCGGACCTGCACGACATGGCAGAACCCCGGCGTTTTTTTTCCTGCTCCACCTGCCCTCCCCCCCAACCTCTTTTCCATGCCCCACCCCTCTGCTGCAGCCTGCCACTGCCACTCGCCTGGCGTTTGATTTAATACCAGCCTAAGTGTGAATAAATTCCTGTCACAGCCCATTAAGGAGGCCTTGGAGAGATCTGGCCTGTTATTAATTCTCCACAGCTCCTCTCTCCTTTCTCTCCCCTCTTTTAGTTACTATCTCTCCCACTTTGCTGCTGCTGTTGCTACTTCTGTCTTTCATGCCCCCCACCCCCACCCTCCTTATCCCCCTCCTCCTCCTCCTCCACCGCCGCCTCCTCTTCCTCCCCCTCTCCCATTGCACACTGGCTTGCTTTTTTAATACCCCGTTAATTACCGTGTCTGTCCTCTTTATTCAAATGAGAAAAGGAGAAATTAAAAGCAAGGGGATGTTTGTAATTTCAAATCGAACAGCCATCCACTGTCTGGCTTTGCTGCTCTCCTTCTCTCCTCTCCAAACCTGTGCGAGCTGGCTGCTGGCTCGGCATGTATAATGAATTCCAGTGGTGCTGGCGGTTAGTTTTATCTGAAGAGCAGGCAGGAAGTCCACTGAGGCCTGATGATAAACAAACGCAACCTTCTAACTGTAATAAGACCAGGAGAGAGGGATGCTGCTTGGTTGGCAGATGTTTTTTTCCATCTCCCTAACGCTTTGCTCTCTGGTTTGGTTCTCTGTCCTTCCTGTCTCCCCCCCCTGCTGAGACTTCTCCGCTCCCTCTCTCGTTCACCCCATACCTTTCTTCCTCTCCTGCCCTGTGTCAGTCCATTCCCATCTTCCACCACTATGTTCAGTGTCCAGAATTAGTAGGCTGTGCACAGCATGTGCCCGTACCTCTGTCTTATTAGCAGCCTCATATGTGGCCCATTAGAGGCTCTTCGTATGCCAAGAGCTTTTTAATTGTTTTGCTAGGGTCAGAGGGGCAGTGTAGCCGCAAAGCTCTTGCGGGGGAGGCATTAGAGCTGTTTTTTTTTTTTGGGTGAGGGGGAGAATACTTGTTTTCCTAGCATTTTGTTGCCTTTAGTGTCAAGTGCAACCCCAATTATTTCTGCTTTGTGTTGCAGGGTTTAAGGGCTGTGTAAGCAATTAGTAGTACAGAGTTTTTTTTTTTTAAACAATCGTCTGACTGTGCTACAGCTTTGAAAACTATTGTATACATAGAAAAAAGATGTGATATTTGGAGAGCCTATTTGTTCAGGCAGCATTGTGCACATACTGCAAAGCTCCTGTAACAAAGTAAGAGGTACATTTAAGGTACGCTTTTATATTTTTCTGCTGCTTTTTGAGACTGCTTTGAAGTTTTCAGACATCAAACAGGTTAGTTTGTGTGAAAGACCAAAGGTTCCAGTAAAGAGAGATGTTTTTAATTTAGTTTTTAAGGCGTCCAGGTCTGGGGCACTTTCAGGTCATCAGGCAATTTAAATGACAAGGAAGGAAAGGTGGCCCTGCGATGGACTGCTGACCTGTCCAGGGTGTACCCCCCCTCTCCAGGCCCCCCGTGACCCTGCACTGCAGGACAAAGCGGGTTAATGGATGATGGATGGATGGAAGGCAAGGTGACTGTCTATATATTGCTGTCGATTTTTATATAGATTTATAGATGTAGCAAATCCTATCCATACAATAGCGAGGCGTACTGATGTTCATTGATCTTCATTGGTTTTCAGCCATTGGCCATATCTTGAGCATAACCTTTCTTCAGAAAATACTGTAGAAAAACATCTCATTGCACATTAACTCTTGTAACTATAGAATGTAGAATGACACCTAGTCTCTGGTGTATAGACAGTATATAGCACTTTATTTGGCATCATTTCACAAAAGCAACACGTCTCATACACCTTTTCACTGCTAATCAGACTAAATTACACGTCACCTCACACATTTGTAAAGAAATTCTATCATTTTTTTCAATGACCTTGTTCCCATTACATGTAGGCACTTACCTGTGTAATGTAGTCTTACTGTCAACCTCTCCCTTTGTGTGTCGAAATTGCAAACATTCAGATGCAAGATCACTATTTTGCATAAGCGCTACACACTACACGATTTTTTAATTTGGCTTTAGTTGGTTTGACAAATCATGTAGTCTGTGATCCCTGATCAGGCGCCGTTGTTAGGTGTATGACCCCCATCTTCATACATAAATCTGCTGAAGACAGTCTGTGTGTCCCCAGCCTTTAGGTCATTTACAGTAGACACTGTATGCTTAATAATGTGCCCGAAATGCCCAAGAATCTAAAGATTTATGTCATTTTGTAAATTATATGTGTATTGAACTGTAGTGTTAATCTGATCGTGTATTAATAAACCTCAAAATAAGAAATATGTCTAGAAGGTAAAACACACATATGTCAGGACTGCAGATATGCAGCACACGGTGCAAAGCAGTCGCTAAAGGCAAGGATACCGGACAAGGTTGATGATATACAGATGTTCAAGGACAGAGTGCAACAGCCTGATGGCCAGAGGGAAGAAGATTTTCTTAGTTTCTTATTAGTGTGAAAGAACACTTTCAGGAGTGCAAACGTTTAGGACAGTTTGACTACAGAATGTTTTTGGGCTTTATGTTTAGCAGAACTGGTGAACACAGTTCCCAGTTCAGATCATGTGGGATTATGATCCAGCGTTCAGCAAAAAATATAGCAGCTAATATTGGAACCATGAAAACAATGAACCACAAACACCTGCACAGCCTCTCTGGAGTGCTGTGTAAGGGATGTGAATGGCCCGATACGTTGCATTTGTTTCCAGATTTAGCTGTAGTCAGAGTTTGTTGTCGAGAGCTGATTGAGGATCTGCGCTGTGACTGCCAAAGGGCATGTTACATCACCTGAAAGGCTGCTCTGTTTTGCTTTGCTTCAAACCCTGTCATCACTTTCCATTCTACTTTTTTTTATTAAGCAAAGGGAAAGCTGCTTGCTCAGGTGCTGGCAGAAATGTTTACATTTGAACTTGAGAAGTCGCTTTGTGTAAATGTGAAGGGTCTATTAAGACTTTTGATGAGGGTGAAGCACTGGTAACAGGCTCGTTCTCCTTTTAACCTCAGCTCTTCCCTGCGCTCAACAAAACACAATCCTGCGAGCGGATTGGAGGCTTTAAATTGGAATTACTTCTCTTTATCTTTCTAGAAATCTGCCTGCCTGGCTCTTTCCCTCTCCCCCTCCCAATGCTGCCTTCACTCTTGAAAACGATAGAGGTAATTAGAACCAATATAACTTCAATGGAGACAAGCCTGCAGGAGAGCTGATCTTAAGTGTGTGTGAGTGATTGTACCAATTTAACACATCACTGAGTCACAAGACGTTTCTTCTTCGTCTGAAGAACTGCTGTTGACACCTAAAAAACATTCAAATCAAAGTTTTTTTCAGCCTCATAGGAGCTCTCCACTACCCATTAAAAAAGTCTTGAAGTACCTTGTTTACTCAGAGAGTAAGAGGAGGTGTTCAGCTCGGCCTCAGATGAGCTCCTGACAGACATCTGAGAGAGATGAAAGAAGGACGCCCCTGTCTGCTCTGTGATTGAGGCGGCAGGATATCACTCTGGAAATGCTGGCTTCAAGCCCTCAGTGCTCACGTGTGTGTGTATGTGTTTGTGTGTGTGTTCACACACATTTACATTCAGCTAACAGAACACATAAACAACAAGTAAACATGGTGCTGCTCAGCCTTCAGCTAACTGCAGTTACTTCCACACTGAACTCCACTCTCCTCTTCAGCCCCTGCCATAAGCGAGCTAGTTAGTGGCACAGATGTCAGAAAGAAAGGACCTAATTACCAGAGGGAGCAGGAAGCTTCACCTGCGTGTCACACTCACTGGTGAAACCTGAGGCTGGGATTATTGATCATACTGCTATAACAGTACCTTTGGTTATTGTAACCACTGCAAACTAAACCCATGGTTTGGCTACATTTTAGGATTTTTGTGGGAATTTATAAGACAATAAACAACAAACCTGGTAGTAGCTGGGTATCTTGCTGTCCATCATATCATCTGTTTCATAATTTTTGCAGTGTTTTCTTCCCCACAGTGGACCTGTAGCTTCACATGCCATTCCACATGTTGTTATGTTAGCTTTTCCACCTCCGTCTTCTGTGTTATATTGAAGCTCTGGTCAGTTCTGGTGAACTTAGAATACAAACTAAACAAGTGGCAACACTTTTATCGGAAATTTGGAACTGACCTGCTGCTCAAGTATCAGCTCTTATGACATACTTAAAAGGTAAATGTCTCATAAACAAATCTCTCTCTGTATCTATTGTGTGTCATGAAATTTAATCTATTTTAAATTATTAACATTTAGTTTTCTCTTCTCATCAGTTGTGTTTTATTTATAATATCCTTAAAGATTTTCTTTTTGTATATTTCAGTTTTGCATAATCTTTTTTGGTAGTGTTTATTGTTTGTCTGTATTGACTCAGTATACTCGGTGATCAAATAATAACGCCGAATTAGCAAGGTCGCTGCAAAATCTTGGCATCATGTTTAAAAATAAATCATGTACTGCTATTTTCCTGTACAGTAATTGTTGGTACTGTTTACCTGTGAGTCACTGCTTCTGCATTCTTCCAGGATGTTGGGGGATGTTGCCAGTGCAGTCAATATATTTTTAAACCCACAGGGTTGTGATTTGAATTTCAATTTCCTTATCAGTTTGCTGTCCTGCTGTAGCTAATCTGCTGCTGTGTACAGATTAACCCCCAGCTCACATGAACTAAGTATGAACTTAGGCATGTACTCAGCTTATCGCATGTTTGCAAAAAAAAATTAATAAAATAGTAATTATGTGACTTTTACAGTGAAATGGATTCCATCTTAGTTTAACGTGTCACTTAGCCCCTTGCCCTTTAAACATATCTTTGTGCATTAGATTTTTGCTCTGCTGTGCAGTTTTGCTGATGGCTACACTGCGTGCATGGCTGCCCATCACTGGTTTTAAAGCAACAATGGTCCAACCTTCCTGGTCCTCATTTATTATCACTGGGAACCAAATCACAGAGGAAAGCCCAATCAATGGGGCTACCTGGCAGAGACTCAAGTGCTTAGGAGAGAGCGAGGGGGCGACTAGCCTCAGATACTAAATCGATTGCAACCATTCTGCAACAGTCGGCTGACACTGCAGGCTTTCCACCTCAGTGCCGAGGATGTATTGAAAAGAGCCCAGTTGGTAGGGGTATGCAAGGATGACAACATGGCTATTGTATTTCTGCCACTGCTGGAAGAGAAGGCTTTTATCTGCCTTCAAAATCCCTTTAAAGGGCCTCATTCCCCTGGGATAGCCCACACCAAACACAGAACACACTGGCACTTAAACCTTCCTATTGAGAGAGAAAAAAGCCATAAAGTTTATAAAGTCAATTAGGGCTTTTTTAACTGATGTCAGGCAAATTAAAGCTGCCTGGCCCAGCTCCCTGTGGATATACTGTCAGATGGTAAACCAGGGTCCATTTAGCGTCGCAGGGTTCCCCAGGCAGGGCAGAGAGCAGTAAGCGGCTTACTCACCCCCAGCTCACTCCTGCTTTTTACAAGTTTCCTCAGAGTGCCAGTTTGTTTTTCTCTTCCAGTGACATTTCACTTTGGTGAAACATGTTTATCATGCATGCACTCACATTATCAAGCACAGTCTGGGAGCATTCATTATTAAATAGTTCAATGAAAATCATATACATTAATCAATGCAGATGAATTCACTGCAGCAGACTTTTTAAAGCACAATGAGTTGTTTAATTTCCTGCCCTGTTGGCCGCATGTGTTCAGTATGGCAATTCAAACAGTGATTGATAAATTTGTAGCCTAAAGTAGAAATTTAAATATTTCAGTGATTACACTCAGATTCAGCGCAGTCCATGACAACATTTAGACTCCTTTCAGGCCACAGGTTTATGTGTCTGGTTGATTTAAGATATTCTCATTGTTTTACGGTAAAGTTTTGTCTGTCCCTGCGGGGGTGCATCATGAATACACTGCCAACTTTCTGGAGTAGTCCTTAGGAGTAGGAGGTGCACTCACTGCAAAGTTATACAGATTCTGGGGCTAATTTTAAACAAAATTGTCCTTTGAATCTTTTTTTAATCACTAGGAGGATCCTCAGATGCACAAATAAGTTATTATTTGCTCAGAAAGAGCATGTATATGTTATGTATATGTATATGTTATAGTCCTATAAATCTGATAATGTATCCTGTTGTTGAGTAACTTGTGTTAAAACACAATGAATTTTAACCTACATATATATGACATTAAATCACACAGTTTTTAATAATTATTTTGCTTGTAGTTCGGTCACAGGATCCAACAACATCAACATAATGACTACATGAGCAGAGATTATAGTACTCTATTAAAAAATTGAGTCTGCCAGCTTTTACTGTAGCCACACTCGATGCTAAAACTGTTGGCCCCTTGAGTTTGGTTTGTCCTAATTCTTCCTCCTAAATAGGGAGTTACATTTCCTTGAGGACATTTGTCATTTCTGAATAATTTAGGGAATCGCTGGTTTCTGGAAAGAAACACCTTTCTGCATACTGTAGCTGAGCCTCCTCTGTGAGTTTTTGTGGTAATAAAAGAGATTTTAATTAAGTTTGTGAAGAGACAGTTGATCTTTCTGTCTGAGGACAGCCGAGGGTTTTGCTCTATTGTTCCTGAACCATGTGGAAACGACAAAAGCAGTTTGTGTCCGTGGTGATGTGGGACTGGATGTGTGTGTGGATGCTGATAGCTGTGAATGGAGGTTCATGTGTGACTAGAAGCAGTCATGAGTTCACATTGAACTTTGCATTTTGCATTTCAACTATTGCGCCGAGCTTTTTAGAAAACTTTTGAAAAATGTAGCCATACTTGTGACAGCGTTTGACTCACCATTGCCTCATGCCAAGCAGCAGGGTGACATGGTCTTGCTTTCTTTGCCTCCTTCCCTCTTCTCACCCACTGCCTCACCTTCCTCCTCCTCTTCTCTCAGTGATTCACTTCTCTCATCCACCTCCTTCTTTTCCTCCTTGTCTTATCCATCTCATCACTCCATTCCATTATCATCTTCTCTTCCTCTGCCCCGTCGTCTCTGTCCAATTCTATCTCTACTCCTCTGCCTCACCTCTGTCCCCCTCTTCTTCATCCTTGTCCCTCTCCTCTCCTCTCCTCTCCTCTCCTCTCCTCTCCTCTCCTCTCCTCTCCTCTCCTCTCCTCTCCTCTCCTCTCCTCTCCTCTCCCTAATCCCTTCTCCTCACTCACAGACACTTACACTTGTAATTCCCAGCCAGATCCGTCGGAGTCAAAGCTGCGATTTGAGTCGCCAGCGACAGGGCGGATTAGCAGAGGAATCCTGAGTGAAGGCACGTTCTCGCTCCACTTGCTATATTCTCCCCCTCCCTCCTCTTCAGTGTGTGTGTGTGAATATTTGAATCTAATTCGTTTCTTCTCTGCCATTATCTCAAAGCTCCTCATCAAAAAGCAACACTGGGGTGCTTGGGTGGCGTGCTGTTCATGTTTTAGATAAAACGGGTTAAATAGCTAAAAAGGAGATGAATACTTCATCTTGTTCATATAGTAATATAATTACAAGATTAGCGTGATTTTTCTATAATGTGTAATGGATCAAAACCCCTCCTCAATCAGCGTTAACATGCAGTTAATGCAGTGGAATTATTTAATATAGGGATGGCAATTATCAATCTTGATAAAGCTAGAGATGCACTTTTTTTATCCCAAGTGTTCACATATTTTTGTGGAGCAATTTTGCAGAAATCAAAGATGCAAATGCATTAATATATTTGTGGCTAATGGATTTCAGGTCAGGGAATGTCTTTTGGTGGCCCGAGCCACAATCTGTCTTGACATGACAGCAAGTTAGAGCTTCTCTTGTGGCATAGTTTAAGAGGAGCTGAATTTTAATGCAGCGATTTCGATGAAAAATTCAGCTTTTTTTCCCCCTTTTACTTCTGTCTTCCACCCTTCTGTCGAGGACAGCCTCCTTTGATCTGATTTGGACGAGTAGTGGAGAAAGGGAGCGGGATGAAGGAAATCAGAAAAAAAAGCAGAAAGGAAGAAAGGAAAAAAGGAAGAGGAGAGGGTTGGAAAACACAGAGGAACAGCCCTTCATCCATGTCATTTAAACAAACTGTCATCTGGCTACAAAGAGCTCTCCGTCCATTTTTCAGTCGTTCTTTCTTCAAAAATGCTTCAGATAATGACGGAGCCTCAGCCTTTAATTAAACAGCTAATTATTTCTCAGATGCACTCAGCCCACCTCTGTTTAAACTATAGCTGTTTTATCTCTGAGATCCAGTCTGATAAGGTAGTTTTAAAGATGGCAGATCAGTCAAGATAAAAGTCGCAGATACTAATGAGTAGTCCTGTAATGGATCTGTGATTCAGAGGATGTATAGGAGCAAAGGCACAAGTGTGACTTTAACAGTGCCAGTTCTATATGAGAGTATAACATCATACACATGTAGAGCCCAGCTGATGCCTTGCTGTGCATTCTTTGTGATGATGGCAATTGCAACACAGAAACATATTGACAAAAATTGGCAAATTTCTGGATTTTTTTCCAACGTTTTTCAAACGTAAATCTAATGGTTTTGTCCGTCTGAAAATCGTTGCAAAAAATCATCTGTGACTGTGGTAAAGTCAGAGGTAAATTGCAGCAAAGGAAGGTACTCTGACATGTCAGTCATGCTTAGCTGAAGCCACAGGGACAGGAACCGGATTTCTTTTTCACTCCCACTGCTGCCAAAATGCTTAATCTCTTGAGATGACAGGTTCCAATAAACAACTCCTCCATGTGACTTGTTTACAAGGTCTGGTGTGCTGTAAGAAAAAAAAAACTGGTCTCATCCCTGACTTGTCCTCTGTCCAGATGTTCTGTAAGTGCACCTGAGAGCTTCCTGCACATACACATTAGGTACACACACTTACTCACCGGCTTACTCAGTTGAATACACAGACTAGAGATGCAGTGATCTGACTTTATCCTCTCTATAAAAATCCTATTTATTTGGCACATACTGAGCGCTGATCCAATACCAGTGCTCTTTTTCCAAATTTATAATCTCTCTGCCAGTCCCCTGTGTGTAAGGCGACATGATGGGTACACGGCTTGAGCTGTAGGGTTATTGTGCTCAAATACTGAACTTGCAAACAGCACTGAGCTGATGTGATAAACTGAGCTGCAGTGGCTTGTTTGTCCACACAGCAGATAAAGTGAAAGACATCACTGTTTGGTAATGGTAAATGTGTGTTTAGGCTGTAGGACGTCGGGGCTGGCTCGAGGCGGTGTTTCTGCATGGTTTTGTATTCATCTCCTTTACTGCTGGCAGTTAAAGGCGTGTTTGTGGTTCAGTGAGGACAGCGAGACGCTGATGTGAATAGTTGAAGTTTATTTGTGATAAATCGACACGCACTTTGTCCAATCACCTACCAAATCATCCAGATGGTCTCCAAGCTTCAGTAATGTTTGCTCATTTTAGCCAAGTGCACTCAAAAGTTCTGCAACACACTTCTTAAGTGCAGCTAGGCCTTTCTTCTCATACACACACACACACACCTACAAGTCAACACAAGCACATAAACACTCCTGCATGAGCTCACATACACACATTCTCTCTCTCTCGGCATCTCCTCGGTGCGTGTCAATCACCGCTCCCTTTCCATCTTGGGTGACTTTGCTTTTTCCACTCTCTCCTCTTCCAATCTCCCATCCTCTGCCAGCATTTCCAGGTTATGTGGAGCAGGTTAGGCAGTCTGCCAGTCTGCAGGAGGCCTTCAGAGACAGGAGCTCAGACAGCGGCTTCTTGTTTACTTTCATGAGTTGTTGACTGGCCACCCTGCCGCGGCCTGATGCGGTGTCGGTGCATGTCAGGAGAGGCCTACTGTGGATCGAAAAAAGGCATCAAAACATGATTGTGGAGGTGTTTTTTTGTGTGTGTAGGTGTGTGTGAGTGTAAAAGCTACACAATTTAGAGCTCCACTGCTTTGTTCCCTGCAGTGCAGCCTTTTTCCAAATATCATATTATAGGTGTGAAGGATTAGAGTTACGCTAATTATGAGGTTATGAATGGAATTATATCTCCCTGAGGTAGCAGAATCATTTGTGTGATAATAGCTGTGTTGTTATTTATATATATCAAGATACAGCTTTTATAATGAATGTGCTGTAAGGGCTTTGCTGCCACCATAGTTTGAGTTCCACTGTGAAAAATGTGCGATTTTACGTCAGGCTTCAAAGAAAGTACATTTTTTTTGTGGAAGAATCTTTATTCAGAAGTTAAAAAAAGAAGTTATCTTTGAAACTGGAGCTGCCTGTTCTACATGGACGAGCCAGGATGAAAACTTTATTTAAAGAGCAAGTGGTTTATTCTTAGTTTACAATGCATTGACTGAAATCACAAAGATTCAGGGCATCATCTCATTAATACAGTGGTAAATGACAGAGTTATTAAAAGACTGGCTTGTCAAAGTAATGAGGCATAGCCCATGTAACACACATTAACCGCCATCCACACACACACACACGAACAATCTCAGAATCAAAGTCGAGGAGATAGAAAGGGGGAAAAGAAAAGGATGAGAGAGCTTGAGAGGCATTTAGAGCCCCCTAGAGAGGCAGGGAGAGACTAGAAGGCTTCCAAATTTTCCACTCTGGAATATCTTCAAGGACAATCAGCTAAACAGTTGATATTAAGAGAGCTGTGTGAAATCGATTGCTCAAGGTGTTATCTGCGCTGCAAAAATGGCTGGTAATTAGTCATGGCTAAAGGAGTGTTACCGAGAGAGTGAGATGGATTTAATCTTAATAGATTTCACTGCACTGCAGATACAGTAGCTCCTGAGTGGAGGAGCTCTCTCTCTCTCTCTCTCTCTTTCTTTCTTTCTTTCTCGCTCACTCACTCTCTGGCTATCTATCAGAATAAAAGCAGCTGAGCAAGTCGCTGTGATGCACTGCTGTTGCAAAATTTCCCCCCGAACCTTCAAAAGTAGATGTTTTGTCCAAGTTATTTTTTTTCAAAGGAGGCACACGTTTGGCAGCTGCCCTTACTTTTATTCTTCCCACTTTCTGGCAGCAGCAGCAGCAGCAGCAGCTCAGGAGTCATTATTTGTTTATGTATAACGCTTGGGCAAAGAGGTATTTCAGGCTGTGGCAGCTGTTGACTTAGAGATCTTGGTACCACATTCAGAGGCAATCAGCGGACAAAGCCCTGAGTGACTGACTGGGTGATTGGGCTGTTTGCTCCTCTCTGATGTACCTGTACCCTCCAGAAGAAGGCCAGATGTGTGTGTTAGTTTAGCGATTAGCGTGGGCGAGGATTGATGAAGTCAACTCAAGTAGTCAGTATCTTGGAGAGATGTCAACAGGCAGGTGGGAAGGCTACGGCTGTAGGAGGAATACCCGGAGCTAAATGAGGCTTTTTAAAAACTTTTCCTCCTCCTACAGAACCCTGAATTTACCAGTAAAGGAAAAAGTAGGCATGACTCCAGATCAGTCTCATGCTATTTGAGTTTATCTCTCCTTGAGTACTTTGGCAGCTTTTTCATCTGGCATCCCCGTCAACCTGAGATACGCATTCTAATTTATGCTAATTGCTGCTGCATTTCTTATTTTGGAGATATACAACAAAATGCCATTTGCTAAAAATCACTGGAGCTCAACCCGAAGGGCTCTGCCATCATCACGCTGTACTCTCTTGGTGGATCCATCATATGATGGTCATATGATGTCAGAAAAGGCCTTTCATACGGTGGCTGAGAAGGGCCACGCAATGCAGAACCCACAAACTATGCACTTCGCAATGTCATGTCTAATGTTGGCCTACTGTTAAGCTAACTTCATAGCAACGATAGCATTCGCTAACATAAGTATGGAAAGACAGTACTTCATGCTCACACCAGTTACTTTAATGTCTTCCATTGTGACTAACTTTGGTTGTCAGGCTTTTGAATGAATTAGTGTTGCAGCTCTGTGCCTTTGTGTTGTGGGCTTTGAATTTGTTTGAGTAGTTTTGCATTTTAGGGCTGCAACAAACGAGTATTTGATTATTCGAGTAATCAGATCATGCGTAAATGTCATAGTTTTCCCATAAATATGGGAAAACTTCGCTAGTGGGTGCCTGCTTTGGACCACTGCTTTGTCATTGCTTCAGGCCCAGGGCCTCTTGCGCTTATCATCCCGCTGCGCCACGAGCCAGAGAACCATTCTTGATGACGTCACTAATGAGTCATCGAATACTAAATTAGTTGTCGATGCATTTTGCCCTCGAATATTACTTGAGTACTCGAATAATCGATGCAACCCTTTTGCATTTGCATTGTCCTTCTTAGCCACCGTACTTTACAGTTTAAGGAAACCCAACACAGCACAGTGGTTTTATTTAGTTTGAAAATGATTCAAATATTGTAGATGTAAAATGTATATTTATATTACCATGTGAGACTACAGAAGCAGACTGAACCAGAAAAATACTTTTAAAATAGTAAGTTAAATGAGATCAGTGGCCATGACCCTGCAGGGCTAGCTGCAGTGCCCTTTGTTAATCCGGATGAAGGAACGTGCCACTCATTGCCACTCATTGCTGCTGTGTGTGACTCACTTTTTAGTCATTTTTTGTAGTAACAGTGGAGCTCTGTTCAATGCTCAAAGAAATATGCTCTGTGATCACCAGCCTTTTCCTTCAAGGCGTCTCTAAACCACACCCAAGCTCGGCAGTGACTCTGATACCAACCCAAGTACATACAGCCTCAGTTTCAAGTCAGTGCCAATCACTTTCCAGCAGTGATGTCACAATAAAAAAAATCTGTTTTTAATTATGATTATTTAAACTTATTGTTTGATTTCAGAATAATTGAATCATATGTTTGAGGAAAGGGAACAGAATCCACTTGGCAAGCCCCTCATGTTTATTTTCTCATGGCAGCTCAGTGATTGAGAACATGATCACATCTGGAATCTGTTTTTTCACTCACATAGTTAAGTAAATTATATTTTATGAGGATTTACAGTGTTTAGAAAGTGTGAATGTTATGCTGTGATGCTAGAATGATGTGCTGCTGTTATTAATAAGCAATCTCAGACTTTTTTCTCCTCTTTGTGTGTTTTATTTCCCGCAGAAGCTCAAGCAGAAGAACCAGCAGCTGAAGCAGATCATGGACCAACTCCGCAACCTTATCTGGGAAATCAACTCCATGCTGGCTGTCAGGAGCTGAGCCACACACACGCATACAAACACACATCCACACACATTTCTACTACAAGTAATGGACAGAAAAAAAGAGGCAGGGTTGTTGAATGGACGTGTGACTACAGGGTACTACAGACTGGCTCAGGCTGCACTTTACAGAAGAAGCGGGGACTTTAGCAATATTAACCCACTTTTAGAAGAAGACGTGAAACAACAGCAGGAAAAGCAGAGGAGACAAATGAAGATAAAGGGCTGTGATGCCACAGGAGGGTGAGGAGGGGGAGCGCGGTGGTGACATCAGCGATGGCAGATACATTTCTGTCTACCTCGATATTTTACATTTCAATCAACATTATGACTCCGAAATAATCTGAAGAGCTGATAGATTATGTTTATCTATTTGTAGGTACTAGCTCAATAGAGGTTTTTATGCCCGTAGAGACACATCTATTCTATTTAATCATGAACATATGTTACATGCCTGTGTCATAGTGTTAGAAACAAAACCCTTCTATGGCCCAGAGAAAGAGAGACCTACTGTACACACTGTGGACAAATCACAAGTCTTATTGTTCTGTGTTGCTTTATTTTAAATTTAATGTAATCTCAGCCGTGTTCTGCTCTGATTGGACTTGACATTTCCATTACAGCTCCTTGTTAAGGATTCTGCTGAATCTCACTGTGTGTGTGTGTTTTTTAAACAGCAGCCAGTGCTGTAGTTTTTCCTTCATTAGTGTGTTTTAGCATCAGAGGCACCCAGACAGTTGACCTGGGAACACACTTAATACATGATGATTCAAGATTCATTCATAAATTAAAAAAAGTGTGTGCTGAGTCTGGGGAAAAGAATTATAATGATCATTTTTAATTGCCAATTGTTAAAAAATAGCTTTAGATCGTTTAAATAGTTGTAAAATGATGGCTATCATTGAGCTGTTTCCTCCAGTCTACTGACATTTTGTAATTTTAAATAATTTTCTGCACATTTCATTGTCTTGATAGGTTTTTAAGACTTAGCTTGACATGTAGATTGCACAGAGTTAGCACAATCATTTGCTTACTGTCTGCTGTGCTAGTAGCAGTGGTGGAAAGTAACTAAGTATTTGTACTTCGTTCCTGTACTTAAGTACATTTTTTATGTATTTCTACTTAAGTAAAAGTAATAGTGCATACTTGATACTTTTACTCCATTACATTTTGCAGCTATTATCTGTACTTTCTACTCCACTACATTTCTACAATGTTTGTAGTTACATTTACACCATTTATAATGATTCATGTACCAGCCCCTCTGTTCACTTGATGCCCACAGCCTGCCTCATGACACACAGACCTGTCCATAGCTGCTTCTGGGTACTGATAAACATTGTCCATTTTAATTTTTAAATGATTTCTTTGATTATTTTAACCTGATCAGATATCCTTTGCAATGGAAATCAATCAGTAGGATTGTTGATGTAGCACTTCTACTTTTACTTAAGTATATATTTTGCTGGGTATTTGTACTTTTACTTCAGTACTTCCTCCACCACTGGCTAGTAGCTACCAGGTAGAGTTCTTCCACAGTACTTCTACTTCCCCTCTTTCTTTTTCTACCCCTTCTTCCTCCCATTGATTGATGTCCGGAACCTAAGGTTACCTTGTCTTCCACTCCTGAATTAGTAATTTTACTTAATTTTAAATAAATATTATCCACGTCCTGAAATGATAAAAGATTCTGGTAATGACAGCCAAATTATCAGTGCTTCACTTTACCTGCTGCTGTGAAGTTTCAGTGATCTCGGTTCCTGCAGTGAGTGCGTATTTTTAACAAGCTGATTGTCATTATTGAACACCTCTCCATCAAGTGAAAACGTCTCTGCTTGAGTGCCATCTGCTAGTAGCTGCTAACAAGTTATCACTTGTCAGGATCTCTTCCAAAAAGTTTCTCATAAACTTATTGAGATGTTTTTATTTATCCAATTAGTAAAGGTGTCCTGCAGTGAGACGCTCTATATATGTGGCTTGTGATTTTACAAGATGTTCATGTTTGCTGTCTTCAGGGCTGTTTTAAAGAAATCTTATTATAGATTAGACAGTGAGAGATAGAAGAAGAAGAATTCACAAAGGACCTCATTCAACACCAAAATGAAACATGAGCCACACACACACTCGTGTGGCAGCTCTGTCAGGTCACAGATATGCATGAGAATATCAGTGTCTGATATGGGTGTGTTTAATAATTCAGAACAAAGCTGGGGTCATATCTAAGACGTGTTATGAGGCTATTGTCCTCAGGGAGAAAGAGAAGGACAGATGCAGCATCGGAGCAGGCTTTCAGCACTGTAGAACAAAAATCAATGCTCAGAGTAGTGACTAATAAACCCCTCCTCAGCGTCTAATACAGAGGTGGTTATTATATCTCCGAGGGCAACGCTGCATTGAGGGACTATTATTACTGTACAAATGGAGTGTGTCTCTTTCAGCTGAGGCAGAGGTCAGGGGCTGAGTACTTGTCCATGCATGGTCTGTCACAACTGATGAAATGAATAACAATGTGCAGGGCTGATGTTAACAATGTGTGCACAAAACATCGGTTGTTGTGTTATCATGTCTGTCCGTCCCCTGCTTACAGTGGCCTTTAATATCGCTCCTAATGCAATCGTAAAGGGTTCGCATGCTGCTGAAGAGGCTGTTGATGTTTGGCTAGCTGTCTTGCTCAGGCTGCTGTGATGTGTATTGTCAGCAGAGGAATGACATTCAGGACATTTGCTTTTCCTGTTTACATTTCCTTTCTTTGCATTTGCTTGTCCCACTCCTTACTTGCCATCACTTATTTTGAGATCTGATACAGATCCTCATATATCATATTGAGGGCTGCATGTGTGTTAATGATTGGTCTTCTGGTTTTGTGGCCTGAATAATAGGGCTGTAATCTCCCGGAAGACTGGTTGATTTATTGGTGGACACGTTCTGGCTTGACCAAAACTCAGATTGGTCGACTTTTTGTAGCGTTAATTGTATCAGGAGGAATGTACTAAGTGCTAATGGGGGTGTTTTCAGCGCACCCGTTTCACAGGTAACAGTCTGTCTTTGAACACCCCCCTTGTTTTCACTACTTTGGTTTAGCCCGACCCACCAGAGACAGATAGACTGAAGAGTACAAGGCCCGGTGGTTTGCTGAATATTTATTTAGTTTTGACCGTGTCATTTACAGTCAGTCCTCCTCTATCATGTCAGAGTGTGGCAGCGTTTCATGAAAATAGACGGGAAAAAAAGTGTCTGTCTGGAAAGCTGCCCATCCATTTGAGCATATGAACATTGACGTTTTAGTCTATTAAATTGTTTTATAACTGTAGGCGCACCTGCTCGCAGCAGCGGCAGCACGCTTCAGATGACCAATGCATTTTTAGTCGAAATTTGAGGGTTTCAGTCGACCAAGACTTTCTTTGGTTGATTACAGCCCTACTGAATAGACTGGATGTGTTTTTGCTGCTTTATATTGTCTGTGCTTCTTATCTTTGTTTTTTATTGCTAGCTCTGCTGTGGTTGTCCATACTAGCCTTTACATTGGATTCCTATATCAGCTGGTGCATATATTTTGTTGCTAAATGTAGTTTTGAGACCAAACGGAGTTTGGCATGGTCATAAGTGTCAGTTGTAGCTTTGTGTTACAGTGAAAATGATAGCAGTTCTGCAGGGTGTCGGATGCATGTCAACAAAGGACACAGAGAGATGCAGTTATCATCAAATATGAGTTTATTTTTTTATAAATCATTCTTACAAAATTGGCATTTATCTATTTCATTTGTGACCTCTATAAAAGTCTTCTCTTAATTACAAGGTAGGAGGGAGGAGAAGGCATCAGGACAGCTGGGTTTGGCCAAGTCCTTTCACATCAACAGATATCACTGCTGATTGGTTAAGTAATAACAGCCAATCACTGATAAATAATCAGAAATGGGAAGTGGTCATGCGTTGTTGCGCTGGCAACAGTGTCCGAACACAAAAAGAAGAAAATGGGGCATGGTAATATGAGAGTGGAAGCTGTGACTCATCCAGTGTATGAAGGCAGGGGTGTTCAGTCCCTGCACATAGTGCTATTGCTGCCCGTCTACTGGAAATAACACGTCTGACAGTGCTCAGCATGTCAAGAACTCACATGTTGATAAAAGGCACAAATCAAGAACAGACTGGTTCCCAACACACACACACACACACACCACTACTATAAACACCAACTGCCTTGCACATTTTGGGGTAAACCTTCTTCCATCTGTGTCGAAGCTCAAACTCACATCTTGCATAATGCTCCCCTGATGAAATGACAAGAGGCATGTTAGTGTAGGTTTTCCTGCATCCATCACACTCTGGACTCGATGTAGTCTACAGCACAGCGACTCAATGATGGGACAGTTTAGTTTGCCAAGTTATCTGACCTGAAACCAAGCTGTGAAAGAGGCAATTTAAGCACAACAGCCTCAGACCCATTATTGTAATGCATTTAGGGGGGTAGAGATGTTGCTGAGAATGTTTCCATCTGGTACAGGGGCCCCAGCTGCTTATTATTTTCTGTGTGTCAGTTGGCATTGTTTTTTTTTTATTGGGACTTTACAATTTGACTCCCGTGGAGAGCCAAGATGGTGCCGACCAATCCAATTCTAGATCACTGGTGTATGCGGTATTTTCAGGAGTTAAAGCTCTGAGAATGTTATCTCTCTCTCTCTCTCTCTGTCATCCTGTAGTAGAAAGACACCAGAGTGTGATAGATGCCCCCTCCCCACTGGAAAACCGATGTGGTGAAACATAATACGAGCTGTATATATATCGGCATCTGTGTGGATTAATGTGCACAGCATGTAGAAAATAAACTGAATAAATACCACCAACTCCCTTCAGCGATGCAGGATCAGTCTTAATGTCGTACACAGTCTTTCTTTTTTTTTAAAAAATAAATATATATCTATGTACAGTGCTGAGAGCAGGGATTTGAAATAGGTAATTTTTTTTCTTTTCCTCTGCAAAGCTGGGGGGGGGGCAGTTCTTTCGAGATGATCAATAACAATAATTAAAACAATCAGACATAACAAGGCTTGATATGGATTTTAACAATAGGGTTGTTTGAAGATGACATAGGGACCAGATGCAGGCTGTTGTGAGTTAAACAGATGATAAATCCCTCCTGCCAAACACAACGCATAGTCCTAGAATGTACAGAGGTGATTTTAAAAAACATGAGGGAGAAAACGATGTTAGTCCCGCTGGGTTTGATATGATACACTGAAGTATTGACCCTTTGTTGACACTTAAGATAACATTATACATAAACTGTGCAGAAGAAAATAAAAACAGTGAAGCAGCCACTGATTGTGAGAGACACTGATATTGACAATAACAATGACGGCTAACTGATTAACACGCTGCACAGCTTTGGCGGAGGCATCATGCTGGATGCCTGTCTGACAGGAAGGCCACTAAAAGCACGCTGCTTTCATTCAAGTGTCTGCAAACTGAGCATGTGTGACAGCGTGTAGCGGCTTGGCTTCGACCTAGCTATTTTCTCAGTCAGCACAGACCTATTACAGGCTGAGATAGCTAGTTATTTTAGCATTTCGAATACCAGTAAGATCATTTAAGGTGCAAAATGTCAGCCGTTTTTGATGTGGATACAACAGCAGTGTGACACGTGTGTGTGTGTGTGTGTGTGTGCACGCGCAAAAAAAATAGCTGTCCTACCAAGGCTTGCATTAGCCAGTGGGGTCATGTTTGTGGGTCACTGCTTTCACAACAAAATGGTCCATAATGTTCAGGGTTTCATCAACAGTTTGTCCTCTGGGAATAAAACAGCACTCCGAATAAAATAGGTTTACCTAATTAAAGCCTAAACGTATCTCTGCCTGACAAATGGAGGAGAAAACCTTTTGTCAATTTAATGGCTCCAAGGTCCTTTGATATGTCAGGGGGAAAGAAATAAATAATAAAAACAACATGGCGGCAGGAGAGAGCCGCATCGGACTGATGACTAAATATGTCAACACAAGAGCATCGAGGCGTCTCGCACTGATGCAGGCAACGTGATGTGCAGTAAACAATTTTAAAGGCAGACCCTGATGTCAGAATGGCACCGACGCGCTCAGCGTTAAAAATCTCTCTGTGAGCACTCCTTTAGAAATGATGCTGGTCACTTAAAACCTGCTATGGTCTGACATTTTATACCATTTCTCCCTGTAAGAAGAAGAGTGCTCCGAGACCATGCAGGAAGGAAAAAAAAAGAAAAAAAAAGGGTGAAACGAGTTTGGTTAGAATGCAACGTTCTGCTCCATTTCATCCAGAAATGTTCATTTCGCTCATTCCAATGGAGGGAAAATGTACTCCGCTTGAGCTTATGGTTGGATGAGCCAACTTTTCAAGGCTCTGTACACACACACATAAACACACACGCTCAAGGAGAAAAGTGAAAGTAAAGAGTTTGAAGGGGAGAAATAAAAGATGATGAAAGTAAGTGGGAAAAGATGAGAAAAGTACGACTGCTGTGGCGAGTATGAGGAGAAAATGGGACATGAAATGAGATGTTTTTCTAACTTATCTTGCTGATAACGGCGAAGCAGCTACACCATTATAAAGGCCATATCAACACATAAAGGAAGGAGCCTAGAATAGGACAGGCAAGATGTTTTCAGTCTCCAGGCTCAGAGATGTGTGTCAATAGCCGGGTATAACAGCAGGAATTTTGTTGTGAGTCCAGTTTTATGTCCTGATGCAAGACTAGGAAGGAAGGGTTGCTGGGTTGCTAGGGGCGACCAGTAGGATTTGTGTTGCCAGGTTTGCGATCGCAAACGTCTTCCCTCTTCTACCGTCCTGCACATGTGCCGAGCGAGCAGGAAAGTCACTTTTGTCCTCATGTCCCTACAAAAAAATATTCTATCCAGGAGTTTTTTTTGACGTCAGTAGTGCGTGCTGCGTGTTTGCACATATGCGAAACATACAGTACTGTTTGGCATGTCCACCAGTTTGTGTAGTCCTCTTTGTCTGCCTGTGTTTGCATTTTTTTGTTTGCGTTTTTCATATTCAAACGCCATCTGCTTGTTTTCTATTCATCACTTCCCGCATCAAGTCCTGGCAGCAGCGGCGCTGTGGTCATTGGCAATGTGCTGAGTGGAAGACAGAGCTGCCTCTCTCCCTGTCCATCCTGCCGTAGTCCGACTACTCCTCCTGCTCTCCACAGAGTCTCTTTCTCGTGCCTCCCCCTGCGTGGGGTCTCCCCCGAGGGGGCGCCGGTCCTGTCAGAGCCTCTCGATGTCCCTGTATTTCTTTCGGAGGATAGAGACCTGGTCCTTGAACAGGACGGGGTCCAGTCTCATCTGGGAATGGACCAGCGGCATGCCGCCAAACCAGCTGGCGAACTTGTTCATGCAGGTCTGCCGCTGAGCGAAGTGGTCCGGGTCGGCCCAGCGAGAAGCCCTCGAAGACTGAAGGAGGAAGATGAGAGAGCAGGGTGTTATGAATAATCAGTAATTCCCCACACAGGGGATGCAGAGAGCTCATTCAGCATCATTCGCTAACAGTACAAAAGGAAAGCTGTTAGCCTGCCTGCTAACATGGATGACATGCTAGCTACTTAATGGATCAAACTTTGATCTATAAGTGTCTATAAGTTAAGTTAATTTAAGATTAACTTAAATTTAACTTAACTTTGCACCATTAAGTAGCTAGCATGTTGTCCATGTTAGCAGGCAGGGTCATCTGCCATAGGGAAGCTACATTACAATTCTTTGCACAATAAAACAATAACATTTAATTTAAACTAAGTTTAAATTGAATTTAAATGATTATAATATAAGATATGATTTAATATAGATAATATGTGATCCATAAAATTAGGGATACATTGATGAAAGATCTAACTCTGCAACATGATATTTAAAAAAAGACCAAACTTTTGAATTGTATGAAAGAAAATGTTCCATTTTTGAACATCCTACTGGACGTATCTAGAACATAAACACCATCCAGTGAGAATTGCTGTAAGTACACTCAGACCAAGTTGGGAGGCACTATTTTAGATGATCGGTGGGAATAATACACTCTCCTGACATGAAAGAGACAATAACAGTCATCAGCACTCTTTGATTCAATCACTCTCCGCTTTGAGCCACAGCGACAAGAGAAAAGCATTACTGAACGATGGCTGACATTAATGTTTCTCAATAAATCACCAGCAGCATCATACGCGATATTTGTTAAAGCCGGAGCTGAATGAGAAGCCCTGACGCAAGTCACGACTCCTTTCTGTGCTTTTGTCTGTGCGCTGTTAGTGACTTTGTCCTGTTTACTGTACCCATGGGGCCGCACCGAAGCATTTCAAGAGAATAATTCATGCTGTTCATAAAGCAGCAAGAAGTCTGCTGCAGCTGAAAGGCCGTGACACAGACATGACAGGAGGAAAAACAACGCCTGAATCACAGCTCAGAAAAATGAGAATAAACTCAGGGAGCGTTCTAGAATTAGGCCTGTGGTTCTGCATCATTTCTGTCTCACCTGTCCCATCATGGTCTCCTTGTACTGTTTCTTCTGTGTGACCTTGATGGGCGGCAGCTTGGTGACAGCAGAGACCAGGAAGTTCATCAGGATGTCCTCACAGTTGGCCAACTGGTCCACCATGCTCTTCAGACTTGTGGGCAAGTAGTTGGTGTACAGGAAGTGATAATACCTGTGAAGGCGTGACGGAGGAGAAGGAGACAGATGTTAAACTTCAGGAAAAGCCTGTTTTATCACTCAGATGACTGATTGTTCAAGTCCTTGCAGGGATTGAACGTCTGACTTATTGGAAGTGATTAAGCATTAGGCTGCAGTGATTGGCTGACTTCAGCTTAATGGACTGCTCCCATCGCAGCTGAATGAAGCCATATTAAAGCTGACAGGGCCATGGTTGAACTAAACGTAGGAACTGTGGAGGGCTGTGTAGCAGACAAATTGACATTTTTTTGAATAAAACATAGTCTGTGTCAAAACACTGGTTTCCTGAGGCTGCGCTTCACTGAACATCACACCTACTTTCATAATCTACAGATCAATGCATCAAAGTGCTGAATCAAAAGAGAGGCAACTGAGCACAGGAAAGCAGAGCAGAGCAACACTGTGATCCCCGCACAACAGAAGGAGAATAGAAGGAGTTTAAGAGGAGACTCAGCCGAGGACAGCTTGAAGTATGTCCCTCATACCTGTGATAGATGGCCGCTCCGGTCAGGACCATTGAGTAATCGTTGGTCCATTTGGACGTGTAGCCCCAGCGCTCCTTGTTGCTGTCCCAGAAGTGGCTGCGAGCGGGGTAACCTACGATTCGCTCGGGGAAACTCTGCCAGACGGTGAAGGCAAAGTCCACCTGGGCACGCAGAAACACAGGGTTCAGTTACTTCCAAATATGTCACACATCGGAACTCACTGTGGTGAATATTTCCAGAGACATTTACCGTAAAGATGGGCTGTTAGCATGTAGGGGAGACCCGAGCTTGTTGTCACACATTTTACACTCTGTTATATATCTTAAAATTAGTTCATCAGATTGTTAAAAAATGCTTACCAAATGAAAGAACAAAGTACTGGCCACAAACTCTGTATTCATTTCATTTTGATATCTCTGTTCTGTGCAGACTTATCAGCATTAAAATAGGGAGTGCACACATGTGACATGCTGCCCCATTAGTGGGTAAGTTGTCACACCGTGTGGAGTAATACGTCACACATGTTTGGCATAAATGAAAAAAAAATCTTCTCCTGTGAGTTTTTTCTTTGTTCTTTCAAAAAACAATCACTAATTGAACAACCACTAACCCGCAGATTCTCTGTGTCCATTATTGCATTTACTCAAGTAGTGAGACAAGTTGCCCCAAACAGCCATGTTTGCTAATATTAGCCATATTTTAAAGTTAGCTTGAAGCAGCACTGTAACTTAAGTCTGGCCAAACACTTTAGTCTCTCTTCTAACAGGTTCAAATGTTACATGATTGATATTTGTGTCTTTAAGCAGACAATTACAAAAATATTTAGTTGGTATTTTTTACTTTCAAATGTGAAAAATAGGAAATGTGTCCTCACGTCAGTTGACAGCGTGCTTTGCTTTTCCCAGATGGGATGCAACATCACACAAAACTAGTTTTCCACTTTTGAGTAGACCCACTTTGTGGTGAAGTTATTGCAAGTGTGACAACTTACCCATGTGACAAAAAGCCCCGGTCTCCCCTACACCAATACCAATATATGTATGATAGTGATAAGGTTGGAGTCTCCACCCTGTGCCTTTCGACTTACAGTAAATATGTAGACACTAGTAACTGATGGATGAATTATTAAGCATGAAATTGTTACTTCTGATGTTGTGAAATGAACATTTTATACTAGGGCTATAAAACTATCTATTTACAGTATATTGAATAAGACAAAAACTCAAAGAATGAAAGAGACTACAGGGAGAGCTAACAAAGAAACGACACACTCAAACACACTTCAGTGAAAATACAACAGAGGAAAAAACCTCATCAAACACTGAGCAGTCTTTCCTAAGCAGCTGCCTGCAGCCAGCTTCTGTGGCGACGATCAAAGCGCTCAATCAAATAATTAGACAAAAAAACATCAAAAAGGCCTCAACGGCTCCTCAAACAGCCCGCGTACTCTGCATTACACCACATATTATTGCACCATACAACACAGAGAGAGAGAGAGAGAGAGAGAGAGAGAGAGTGCTTATATTGCCAAACATAAAAAATAATTCACCCTAAAACACTGCATGTCGTCTTCATCTGCAGAATTTGTGCTTAAGAACAAGTCCCGCAGGACGAAAAAAAAAGAAAGGAGCTCTGACTCACTTCTGCTTTAGCTCGCGGTGAAAGAAGCTGAATGATATTACAGTCACTGGGGAAAATATTTCAGTAACTAATAATTCTACCTACTTTCCAACCGAAGCAGCATGCGTGACAATAAAAAAAAAAACACGGGTGCACGTTCAGAAGAGCTATTATTGTTCTAAAGCTGCAGGAATTCTCCTCCTCATGCTCAAACAGCCTTTATGAGATCTAATCCTGCGCCGTTCAAAGCGGCATCTGGCCTCCCATGGTGCCACGCCAAAATGTGTCCCCTGGAAAACGGGAACACTCCCCACAGCATGTGGAACAAAAACGCCCATAACAGCGCTGCTGACAACAGGAGGGGGGGGATTGGAATGAGAACCAAGAAACATAGAGAGAAGAAGCTGGGAGTGAAAGGAGAGTTAGTTAAAGTGATTTAAAAAGTCTACAGAGATGACTTTAAAAAACACCAGAGGGCCAGACAGAGGAGTGTTTATAGCACCAAGGTACCTCTGTGGTGGACAGCACTGTGTCTTCATCCAGGCTGAGGACAGCGTCGGTCACTATGGTCTCATAGGGCAGGAAGCGGCTGCTCATCACCTGCAGGGGGAGACACAGAGCGCAGAGGGTTAATGCCACATCACCAGTGAATTCCCCTCTTCAGACAGCAGTAATTTATGAACACTTGGCCAGATGGAGACACATTGAAAAGGCTGGAAGGGAAGAGGATCTGAAGGTCGCATTAAATACGTGAAGAAACCTTGTTGTGGAGCACACATTGTTGCTTCTTTCATTTAACCGTGTGTTATTATAACCCAGCAGTACTGACTCAGACAGACGGCAGCTTATAATGGACATGATGTGTCCAAGGAGACGTTTTAGAAGAGTCTCTTATGAAATGTACCTAACATCAAAAAAAGGATGTTTCCTATAAGTCTGAATGTTCACTTCATCCACTAGGATGGAATCTTCCTGGGAGAGTTCAGGACTTTCTCACTCTGGCACCGCAGTCCCTCAAACATGTTTGCCTCAGGGTGTCCTCCCAGGCAACAAACACCCAGAACACAGATGTTCAAATCAGACAAACAGAACAAAAATGAGTGCACTTTTTAGGCCACTTCAGGAAGCAAAATGGAGCCATTAGCATGGACTTAACAATAGCATTAATGCACTGATTTGTGTAATTTTGGAACCACCCTCAAGTGGTCATTAAAGGAATTGCAGGTTGGGAACTTGTTGGGAACCTGTTGAAAATTTTGACTTTGTAGTTCAACTGCTGAGTGTATATCTGCTGTTTGGTGCTGAGCATGTAGCATGCTGCTGAAATAGTGATAGAGGTCTGTTTTCTTCTGAAATGTATACAACATAATGCAGCAATTTTCCTCTTTAGTTAAAAATGTTGCAAAATGCTGCCACAAAAATGCTAAATCTGAACCAGAAACCGCTAAAAATTAACATAAAATCTGTTGAGTTGAGACGAGCTGTACTTGGACTGAACCCCTTCACTTAAAAGTGGTCCCAGTCGCTTGTTAATCTAAACACATGGATCGTATCGGCTTTAAAGATGAGCCGGGCCAAGTGGAGACCCTGCTCTGACTCACTAGCCAAAGCTGCAGAGCAGATCCACAGGTAAACGGAGAGATTCACCTTGAGATGAATTTTACGAATAAAAACTCCAATATTCAGCGTATGCATTTTTAATGACAACCTCACACATTCACGGGGTTCAGGAGAGACAACGAGCCATGACATCAACAAACAGCCGTGCACAGAGAAGAGGAGAAAATCCAATATCCCACTCTTTACTGCAGGCTGCACCCTGTCGTTTTCAAGCCTGATAGAGTGCTGATACAAGTTTCCATTACTGCTGGCGGCTCATCTTTCTCTTTTAAATCAATAAAAACACACGAATGCAGCCAGACACACGGCGCGTCCTACATGTGGCACGAATTTACTTCTTCTCCACTGTGGAAAACAGAATATGTATACTCAACGGCGGATGAAACCAAACTGTATAACACATGATGGCGCTTGAATATTTACTGGAAGCAGGGGGAGGGATGGTGGGTGGATGGAAAGATCAACATCTTGAGGATATTTAGATGTGAAGGCTTGGGCTTATTTGAGTGATGAAAGGTTTCTCACTGATGAGGATGAGTGTACGTATTGTAAACTGGACGTGTGCTCGAACAACCTCTCGCACAAAGAGCTGTTTGTGAGTCAGTGCGAACACACAAACACCACACATGTGTGTATACATGTGTGGTGTTTGTGTGTTCGCACTGATGCTCATACAGCCCAGAAATAAACCCACACTTATTTAGACATTCAGCACAGCTCTGGAGGTCAAGCCTCTGTAAAAATACTTGTTCTTCTAAAGCACCACCTGCACAGAAAGGCCGTTACATTTACATTAACAGTCTGCAGTGACTCCTCCTCTGCATAAACAGCTGCCGGTGTCCGCCTGCTGCTGCTCCAGCACTGACCTCACACTCAACAGGTCTGCATCCTGCTACAGCTGAGGGCAGCAAGAAAAACCCCAAGCTGGCGCTGTGCTGAAACGCTGCAGGAAACCTGTTCTCCTCTGTAGTGCTGCAACACATGATTACTCCTATTATCTACTTGACTTCTACTTTACAGTGAACAAACAACAGAGCACATGCTGTGCTTCAAATATACCTGATCCTGTAAGAATCAAACAACAACAATACTTATTCTATTCATATATATATTATGTTTTTCAAATCAATAAAACGTTGCAAAACATTAATTTGACTCTTGACTATTTAGCAAATATTTAAATTTATTGTGTGTGTGTGTGTGTGTGTGTGTGTATTTACTTTATTTTTAGTTTATTTTATATATTTTCATTTTGGTAGAATTTTTAAAACTTGACATTTAGAAAATGTATATATATAAATTTGATATTTTTCTAAATGTATTTTTTTACATTTTGTTTCTTACACACTTGACTATTTATTAAATATTTTATATTATTGTATGTACTCAATTGTATTTGTAGCACATTTTATTTTATACATTTTCATTTTGGTAGAATTTTTAAAACTTTAAAAAATTTAGAAAAATTATAAAAACTTTTATATACATATATAAATGTTTTATTTTTCAAAATGTCAAGTTTTAAAAGTTGGTGGCAGTGATAGAAATATCAGGAGACCGTGAGTCATTTTATATATGTAGTATTTTCATATATATGAATATATTTCTTATATTAGGGGAAGTTTGTATCTGCAGGTAAAAATTCAAGCTAAGTGTTACTACAGCGCTGATATTTCTCTCCCACTTCATCTCACAACAGCGACGGCTGACAGCACTGATGGAAGCGACCGGCCCCGGTCAAGTACCGTCTACTTCTTATCTTTCTGAAAACACTCCAGAGGCAACAACAACATCAGCAGCTGAAAGTTTCAACTGTCGCTCATACTGAAACAGGGCTGAAGAGGTGTGTGTGTGTGTGTGTTTACACAGATAGAAAATGAGAGTGGAGAGGAGACACTCCACCCTCATTTCACTGTCATCGTCACTGCTGTGATGTCCTGCAGGCATACAGACAGACAGAGAGCGAGAAACCAAACAACGGCACGTTTTCCACCAGACAAGACGGAGAGGATACCAAAGAAGAAGAAGAAGAAGAAGAATGGGAGAAAGTGACAGCGAGACAAACAGTGAAGAGAAGAAAGGCCACAAAGACAGGCTGATGTTTCCAGGTCCCAGATGGTTTGTAATGTTAGAAGTGAGACATATTAGCCTGGGGCTTCCTGCTGCTCTCCAGGAATGTGAGCTCTTACAGCAGGAATCTGCCTCCAGCGCTTCACCTCGTCTGTGGAGGAGAGAGGCGAGAGAGTCGGAGGGAGGACCACCAGTGTGCCTAAACCATTGTAAGCACTGCTGGGATTCTCACACAGCTTAAACCAGCTTTTTGGCCGCAGTGCCCGAGACGCTGATGGAGAGAGGGGAAGGAGGGGATACAACTAAAATGTTGATTTCTTGGGGACGATTATCAGTGGAGTATTAACAACAATGGTGCTCTAGTACTGCACAGGCAGCAACCAGTGCAAATATGGCAATATTAGAAGACATGTTTGGTATTTTTCTACCTTATTATTGTTTACGGTTTGAATAGCAGCGTAATGGTGTGTGCATATCTTGTCATTTTCCACGTGAAGACACACATCAGGGTAATGACACTCAGGGATGTAAACAAAGCCGAGCCAGAAATGTTTTAGTTCTCCACACAAGGATGCTCAACAGAAACAGGAGGAAGAGACGGAGAGATGAAAGGAAGTAAAATGAGAAAAAGAAACGATTAAAAATATCGGAGAAAAACGACGAAAGAAAGCCAGGAAAAAACGAGAGGGATGAAAATCCTCTCTCTTCCTCTCTTCTTCTCTGTGGGGTGGAGGAACACAGCTTGGCTCGCCACGGTAAACACAGAAAACGCCACAACCACAACAAACCACAGGCTGCCTGGCGCACACACATACACACACACACAAATGGTAGTATGTTAAGCCTGTTTCACACACTTTTTTTACGGACACACACAGGGGCCTCCCGCTGTGATTGACAGCTTGGGAGAAACCACTCAGAGCCACGGGGAGAGGTAAACTATAAACCCAGCGCATCGCCGTGTGACTGACACTGATGTGGAAACCCTCTTCCTCTGATTGGCAGGTGATGTAAAAAAACAAGGGCCAGAGTTAAAATGCAAGTGTGTGTATGTGTGAGAGAGAGACCTCTGAGAGAGAGTTTAACACAGCCTCACCTTCATGTGAAGGATCTTTCAAAATAAAAGCAGCAGTCACAATAAAGGCATCTTGACCCAAACACTGTATTTGTGCAAGTTTTGAGCCACATGCAAAGGTTTGCTTACAGCAAAGCTGTTTCTAGATCACCCTCCTCAGCTGATCATTCATGAAGTTTCAAAATGAAACGATGCTTCTGCACATATTCCCACCTGATCTGTTCAGTACACAATATGCAGCAGCCTGCCAGCCTTTCTTTTTTATCCCAATGTATATAATCCTCATTACTGAGATTTAATTAAAACCACACAAACTCTCTGTTAATGGGACGAGTGCGGCCACAAATCGAAACTCATTAACGCCCAGAAACTCACAATGTGCCCAGATACAGTAGCTTTATGTTTGAGAATATGAGAGGAGCTGTGTAATTAGAAATGATACTGATCACATCTGTGAGAGTAAGAGTGTGTGTGTGTGTGTGAGTTCACCTTATTCTCTCCCTCGATGACGATGACGGGCACCGACGTGGTGGGCCAGCGGTGTTTGGCGGGGAGAGGTTTGTCAGAGTTCCACAGGACGATGATCTGAAGAACAGAACAAAAGGTTGTTTTTTTTTAACTTGCACATTGTTACTAATGTTATTTTCTCCCTAACTTGCCAATGAACATGTGACATTTACGTGGCCTGTGGCTGGCAAATGTCACCTTATTACAGGCTGACTGGATGTTAAAGAGCCAGAAGGGCAACTGAAGTGATAAAATATTTCCAATTATGACTCCACACTGTTTCTTTTTTTTCTTCATAATTCAGTCTATAACTGAACTCATCACATTATCAGGTCCCGCTGCTTATCACAACATTGTGAAGACCGGATGGTGTCCTACATAAAGAAGTCATGCTCTCAGCCACAGTCATGTCACGTTTCATGTGGCCCGGTCTGCCGCTCGGCGACCTGCAGGTCAGCCGCTTCACCGTGCTGCAACAGCACTCATTAATATTTGATGGGAAACACACGCGATCCTGTCTGACCTTACACACAGATAAAGTCTCAGATCTCAGCCCATTCTATCATACATTACATGTTATCTGGAGGGAGGTAAAGCCACTGAGCCCCATGTTAGAGCTGTGGAAGTGGCAGCTGGGAAGGAGTTACATTTTAAAATACTATTTGTACTATACTAAAAGAATATTTAATTTGTCTGGCTACTTTTTAAAGCCTGCATGCTAAGCTAATGCTAGCTCCACCTGGTAAGTAAAGTCACTAAAGAGGCTTTGAACTTTAAACTGTACAGATGTTAGCATGGCAGGCTAAACTTGAGTGTCCAGCACAACATTATATATTTTTTGGGGGTTTCAGAGAAAAAAAAACCATAATTAACAAATTAGCTTTGTGGAAGTTTAATGTTTTATTTTTTCAGATGCAGGTGACATCAGCAGAAAAAAATGTTATTTTGAATTAAAAGAATATGATATAATATTGGTGCCTTTTTCTACATTATATCCAAAAACTTGATGATGACAGATGGATTAATACAATGATTTAAGCTACAGCTATTAGCAAGGTAGGTGAATTTGTTTATTTTTTCTTTATCTTTTGGACAGGAAGTAGGAAGCAGCCAAATTATGCCAAATGTTACTCTGATTTTTTAGTCAAAATTAAACCAATAAACCAAGACGCAGAGTTGTGGGCTAACATCGGCCCTGCTGAAATGTCCTTGAACGAGTCACTAAATGACTCCACAGCGGCGCTACAGGAATTTCCCTGCAGGGATCAATAAAGTTTCACATTATTCTGACATTAACCACATCAAACACGGCGTCCTTCTGCAGCCCCTCCTTGGGGATGCTGCACCCTGACTGGACCTACCAATAACAAGAGCCTCAAGTGAGACATTTCCATAATGGTCTCAGTGAGCCGAATGCATCGAACATTGAACCACAACTCTGCGACCTTCCTAACTCTGACCCTAGTTGTAACCCTAACCTTCAAGTTGTATAGTTGTAACCTCACTGTGACCTCACTGCTTTCTTTGAATAGCTGTCCGCCTGATATAAGGCTGAAAATCACCCCCTCAGAATGACTTAACATGGGTAAATTACACATTTCCTGAATCCTTAGAATATGTCCTTAACAAGAGCCAATACCAAGATATGCAGCAGGTATTTTTTTCATCAGGGGATGGTTAACTTTAACAGCTGAAAACAATAATTCAGATGTGACTTCAATGGGGTTATCATACCAAAATGTTGACTACGGACATGTATCTTTTCAGTGGTACCGACATCTCGTCTGGCCCCTGGACTAATAGCAGGTAAACAGCCTGCACAGCCAGCAGAGAAAGGTGTAAATCCACCCGCACAGGCTTTTATTCCTGTTTCATTAGAAAGACAGATGGTGTCTCTGTCAGCTCACCAGCACTCTCATGGTGCCCATGGTGTGTGTGTGTGTGTGTGTGTGTGTGTGTGTGTGACTGGAGGAGGAAAGTGGCTCTGCAGTGAGAGAGGAAGGAAAGCTTCCCCCTTAAAATGTGCATGCACACACTCTCACACACTCAGCAGGAGGTCCACTGTGTCAGAACGCGCTTCAAAAGCTTTCCTGCGTCCAATTTAGCCTCCTCCACCCTCCATGTTCTTTCATTCTCTCCACTCCATTCATTTATTTATATCCCTTTCCTCAGGAGCTCCCCCTCCTCTCCCTTCCCTCTCTTCCCCTTTCTCTCTCTTTCTTCAGTGAGAGTGGAAGAAAACACCCCGGCTGTGTACCTGGCTCTCCACTCTGCATGCAGAGCCCTGAGAACGCAAACACAAAAGCTCCTACATTAAAAATAATAAGAAGGTAGAGTTTATTATTTAACCAGCCGCTATGTTTGGTCTGCTGGAATAGTGTCGATAATAGGATGTGCAGGTGGCTTTTAGTGCACAGTGGAAGGCTGAAAATCAACCCCAATACTTCCTTTGTGACTGCAGCAGTCGATAAAAAAACTCACGTACAGTTGTTTTTAACCAGGCAGTTGTGCATCATCTATTCAAGTGAGTTTAGTTTAGTGGCAACACTTCAGTTAGGATTGTTTAGTTTTTCAGTGTAAGGTTCCATTTCACCTCCATCGAAGGACACAGTCTTTACAACGCAGCCTTTTAAATGGAAAACACCATCTACAGGTCACGCTGCCTGTATTTAAAGACTAAGTCTAAACCTGTTGACCAAAACAAAACATCTTTAGTTCCATTGCGTTTGAGTGTCGGTTTTACATCTCTCTACCAAACGGACAAAAGTATGTGGACACCCATCTATTGTATGTATTTACTGCATTCTTTAGGTCATGTTTTGTGATTTTGATGAAGGGTGATGAGTGCAAGTTTAGGCAGAGCAAACTGGGGAGATCGGGAACAGGAAGCCGACAAACACACAAAGTTATCGTGTAAATACTTATTACATCCTCTAAAGCTGCGGCATTTAGTCAATGAATGGAAAGTTTGGAATATTTTCAGGTTATTTTCCACTAATTAGACCATGGAACAGTTTGATTAACCCTTTTTTAGTCGAGTTGCTTTACTTCTTTTACTTTACTTCTGTTACTTCTGTTCAGTCAGACAAAAGCCACATGTGAGTGGTTTGTTTTTGCTTTAGAGGAGTTTGAAATGTCAAAACAAGAAGATGTCAATACCATTCTGCAGCAACAGAAACTCGCTCACTCATACACTCAACGAACACACACACACACACACACAGCCATCAGGGAGCAAATTCCATTTCATTTCCTGCTTTGGTAAGGAGCAAGCAGGGGAATCAATACATGCCATCTCCAGCTGTGCTGAAGGGGGTTTGGCTGCCATGGAGACAGATGTAGCAGCTCTACAAACCGCCGCTCTAATTCAATCCACCGGAGTTAACACACAAACACACTGGGATGGAGGATGAGCTCTGTTGTTGCTCCGCTTGGAAAATGTGATTGCAAAATAGCCATGTGAGCTACATAATTCCAGGCAATTTGGGGAGTCACATGGTGGAGATCAGGGGAGGATTCTTGAGGGAGCTGGGTGAAGACACACACAGACAAACACACACACACACACACACGCTTTACCTGTGCACAGTACTGGGATTTGGCCACAGCTACCAGCAGCTTGAGTATGGGCTGGGACTGAGAGATCAGAGGGGAGACGGCGTGGATGACCGCTGTGAACTTGGGGTACGGTCTAATACCTGAAAACACAACAGATGGACAGAAAAACATGTTTGATGAAAGGTGTTTGTCTGCAGTTAATTTTCCCAAGATAAAATGTTCCACGCTGTTAATGTGTTTTGAAAAAGCCACATCTCCTGATCACCGACCCCTTCAGCTGCGTCTGCAAGCCAATAAACACAACTAACGGCTGCTGCGACTTTAAATTCAGCCTGACTTGATGGTGGAATCAAGCAATCGAGGCTGAAAATGAGAAGAAAATAAGATACTGAGCAAGACAGATCATAGAGGACATCCAACTTTTCCTAATTTAAATCTAATCTAACTTAAACCAGCAAAGCATGGCGGGGAGGAGGCGACATTAGAGGAGCAGCTTTTATGATGAGTCTTAAAAACTTTTTAAACACCTGGAATATAAATCTGCAACAAGCTCATCAACAGACTTGGAATGAAGCACTGAAGGAAACCTGGAGCGGGGTTGATGTCACGCAGCCTAAATTTTGGATGTGCATGCTGTTTTCTGCCTTTTAGCACATGCTGCTCGGTGGCTTTTATCTCATCCTGCGTCAGCACATTACACATCTCAGCGGCTTAAAGTTCGGAGCGACGCACTGATTCAGCTGTTTTGAGGGCACTTCAGGGCCCACAATGACACCACACAGACAGGACATGTGGACACATGTCGACAGACTTAGGTGAAAAAATTACATACGTAATATTTCTGCATAAACACGAGCAAAGGTTTCAATATTAGAATTCACAGGTATAATTCAGAGGTCATATTTATACAGAAATACAGAAAAATCACTCCCTAATCACTATATATGGCCCTATATAGAGGCTCCGCCATTTTGTAGTGCTGTCTATATTCTTAGTGAGAAATTATAGACCCCATATAAGGCCCTCAATGTATCCCACAATGCATCTTGAAAAGTAGTGTCCATCCGATGGTCACTACTTTTAGTGATATGTACCATCATGCATTGAGCAGACCGGCGAAGAGAACGTGAACGGACGTTACGTCACGTCTTATAAATATAATGATGCTTTATTTATGTTTTGCCATAAAACGTTTATTGGGCTATAACGGCACAAATTATAACTGCTGACAACAGAGGTTGTTTAGCCGGCAGAGATCGGCTCGTTTAATTTGTGACAGCAATGACGTCATTAACAACGACAGAACATGACAGAGGTCGAGTCCGAAATGTCCAAAAATGCTTTCACAATGAGTTCATTGTATGCTGCCCTACATTGAACTCCCCGTATGGGGAGTAGGGAGTGTGTGAGCGAGTGATTTCGAACACAGCCGACGTGCATGCTGCATGGTCCGTCAGCCCTCTCACCATAGTATCTGTTCCCTCACAGCCCTCTGTGTTCTTGTAGTTTGAGCAAATCTCACTGTTTTTATTATCAATTATTATTATGTATTGTGGCTCAATGTGAGGAAGTCCCTGCAGCCAGTCCCCCAAAATTTTGTAAAAAGCACTTATGATGTTTTAATGGACTACAACAAAACATCAGTAGTAAATTCACTGACTTTTCTCCGTTTAAGTTGAATTTTCTTTAGTTCATCTACATACTGCCATCTTTGATGGTGACTTTAATTGGGTACATCTATATAATTGCATGTAAAATCAGAGGAGTTTGTTCCACGGTGACATACAGTAAATATCTTGCAGAAGAATGTGTCACCTTGAGGCCAAACAATACAGGATTATTTAAAGGATGTTAAAAGACAAACATATTTAACACAGCACAGTAATAATGCATATTAATAATGCAAGTGACAATCAAATCTGAGCTGCGTCGTCTGTGTGAAGGCAGATGTTGGGCTAGATGTTGCAGGTGTTCCCTGATAAAGTGGGCACTTTGTGTTATTTTTATTATTCTCAACTGTGCATGTTATTAAAATCCACTATCTTTCAGCTTCTTAATCAAAAGTCCATTTTGCTAAAGCAATAAAAACAAGCTCCCACTGTGAGAGCCTGAGTGCTAATATCAATTATAAAAGTGTGTGTGTGTGTGTCGTTATTATCTCTTAGAGGAGAAGTAGTGTCACTTAAAAACAAACTCATTTACCCATCAGGCCGCCCCGTCTCCTAAAAAACTATCCGTGTTTAATTGCTTCCTGTTCGACAAACAAATAAACTGGTTGTAATCCTCGCCTGTCACTGCTCCCATCCATTTTAATATCCACTCTCCACCCCGGGTGCTCCATCAACTGAATTTGTACTATTGTGTGTGTGTGTGTGTGGCAGCGGCGGTGGATGATGGAGTGATGGAGTGAGGGACGGAGCAGCTCCCGGGTTGCAGATATGTGGTGAGGGGAGGTGGGGAGGGGGTGAAAACTCGACGCCGCTGAACCGTAGCGGGAGGAATTGGCCTCACCGCAGCAGCGGTAGCAATGCTGACTCAAAAAAGCAATGATGGACGGGCTGATGTGTCAGCAGGGCTAATACAAACATCCGTCAAAGGCCCATTGGTCCACTCCACTTGCTGCTGTTGGAGGAGGGCAGCGGATCAGAGGCGAGGGACGTTTTTCTTATTGTTCAAAGTCCAAAATCACAGCTGGACACAAACACAAAGACGCAGCTTGTTTTGATGATGACAAGAATCGGAGCGACAAGGATGAAGAGGAAACTTCTCAGACCAACCTTTGTGGGTCACTTCCTTGTTACAGTACACAGGCGCGTGAAAGCGGGATTGCTGTTATATAACAGCACTTTGTACAGTTGATGGTGTGAGTCGGTGTGTGTGTGTGTGCGTGTGTGTTACTGACCCAGTGTGGCGTAGTAGAAGGGGAAGTCTCCCAGGTATCCGGAGTACTGCGGCAGAGCGAACAGGCCCCCAGGGTGACTGTTCCACATCAGGCTGCTGCGGGAGCCGTGCTCCAGCACGCGGTCCTGGATGATCTGCACACAGACACACACGGTAACACAAAATAAACTGGGTTTAAAAAATACTCTTATGAGAACAAGTTATATATAAAAGTCTTAGTGAAGTGAAAATTATGAGAAAGTATGAAAGCCAAATAATCCTTGACTATTGGTAGAATCTACTGTGATAAAACTGCAGTTCCCTCCACGGCCTCTAGGGGCTGGCTCTATAAAATGATATAACATGTTTGGTACAAAAACACTTCTGGTTCCTGCACACAGTGTAACACCTTTAAATCACTCACTTGTTTTAATTATATGACTTAAATTCTGCATAATAATGGACTGATTGGAGTGACAGCTGAGTTCCTTTACATTGCGAGCGTCCTGTTTCTTAGGCTCCATATTTTTGCCTGTATTTGGAGTTTATGGCTTCTTTCTGAGCCTCCTACAGGGACTCAAAACTGCTCCTCTCTGGGCGACATCTCAGACAATTTGTCCACACTTACACACAGCCTATGTGCTTTTAACGTCCTGCTGCACTTTTCTAGACGTCGCTTGGACGGAGATGTATGTGAGAATGCTGGACGTTAATGGGACTATCCTGACAGCTGCTGAAAAGAGCAGACGACAGCGACGGGGAGAGACACACAATATTTGTCAGACCTGCAAGATTGGACTTTTTTTTTTTATTTAAGCCTCTGGCGGCGGCGGCGGCGGCCCTTGCTGCCTCCCTGTCGACCCTGTCCTCATATTGTCTCTGTTCCCGGAGAGTCTTACAGTCTCTGCAGTCTGAAGCCTTGTAAACGTATGCTTGTCTAGCTTTTACAGATAGGCGCTCGTTCAAACATAAAGCTGCAGAAGGCACCAGAGAGGAGTGCATTTTAACCAGTGCAGGCCTGACCGGCAGATTTTACACACCCCAAGTCATTTTTAATTCTCTGTCATCACCAGAGACACTTTAATTTTTAACATTTAGAGGCTAAAGGTTGTTAAAAACACTGAGATACATTTCTATACAGACCTCTAAACATCTGTGCTGCTTTGAAGGCTACAGAGCAATTAATAAAAACACTGCGGTCGAGTCATTTTAATTACAAATCTCAGCTCCAAGGTCTTCTTCACTTTCAATTCAGACGAAAAGCAGCTTCAAACCAACACAAAACTGCCTTTAAATAACATCTCAGTCAGATCCCACATGCCTCGTAAAAACCTGAAATATTTGTGCAGATAAAGGAACAACTTTAATATTATGAAGGATTTGATCAATGAGCCTTATAATCACACCTATAAAACCTTTCACACTGAGAAATTAGCTTCCACACAAAAAAAAGAGAAGAAGTCATAAACGTGAATATCAGCACAGATACAATAATCTCAGTCTTATTCAAGAGCGGAGAATTAGAGCAGGAGAAAAATGCTTATAAAAGTGAGTCTGCAGGCGTTGGTGGGTGTTGGAAGTTTGCTTTGTATCACCTCAATAGCAGCTATTGATCGTGTCAGGAGTGAATCGCTGTGGCACAAAGAGAAGCTGAAGGAAATCTATGTTATTGTGTAATATTTCTTCTGCAGACAAACCAAACTGAGCTCTTCTTTGAAAACAGATCACAAGTCAAAAGCCGCCGGTCGGCCATGAGGAGGGGCGGGAGAGAGAGTCATCGGCTGTATGTACGCAGCAGCCGCTCAGGCCTGCCCCGATCCTTTCTGTGCCCAAATACAGCAGTCAGTCAAACAGTCAGATGTCAGAATGAGCACTATTTCTGCCCCTGCTGCAGCTCGTGGCCGGCCTCTGCTGAACACACACACACACAGAGATATTGCTGTTGTGCCCTTGAGCCATGCTAAATTGCTTCAGTAAAACAGACAAAGGTTTGCGGGCTGTGCTTTATGGCTGCTATTGAATCAGGAGGCGGTGGCTGCTGGCTCGGTGTCTCAAAGGAAGGATGCATCGGGTGAGCGGCTGATCAAACTGTAAAATAATACAGCTGGAGGGGGCTTACAGTAATCATATCGACAAAGAAACATCAGAATTCTCAGCTCTGTGTTGGCTTCTCTTACTTTTCCCTTTGTCCCAAAGGCCAGTCAATAACCATTTGCCTCAGAAAAACAGATTAACTCCGAATCTGTTACCTTCACACTGCCTGCCACCTTAACCACCCCCCCACCACCCCCTTCAACCACTGCCCCAAGCCCTTTGCACCTTATGAGGGGCAATTCTGCTCGCTTGGCTGCAGCTCCTCCCCCGTCTGCAGCCCTCGGTCGGGACATGATGAACGACTCAATCTCACCTCAGAACAGCCACAATCAACCAATTAGAGCATGATAGATAAATCCTGCTTCCGAGGGAGCACACTGCGAGCTCCGCGTTAATAGGTGAGTTTAATAGGTAGTACCAGCAGCGCGGGTTCGCCGATATTGACCTTGTGATTGGTTGAAACGTGGCCGCTTCCTGACAGGAAACACTGCATGATAGGTTGAACTTGTGTGTACCTATTTTACACACACGCACACACACACAGTTTGGATGTTAAAGTCAATAAAAGCAAAAGCAAGAGCAAGTGTGTGTGAGCAGCATTCAATCTGTCAAGATATTGGAGTGTGAGTGTCCATTAAAGATCTGCTGTGTGTGTGTGTGTGTGTGTTTGTGTGTGTGTGCAGACCCAACAGGATGAATAAACCATGTCGCTCGTTATCTCAATGGCTGCCACGGCAACGTCATTTACATATGTCACCCCTGCTCCTATTCAGCCTTCCTCCCCTCTTACCCTCTTCTCTTCTTACAGGACAGTCAGTCAGGATTAAGCATTTAGCTGTTGCTGTATTCAATATGAACACACACACACACACACACACACAGTGAGTCATAGGCTTTTGCCGTGTCACCTTGCACTTTAGTGCGGCGTGACAACATGTCAGCAAGGTTATGCCTGGGTGGTGCCATGTGTATCTGGGCTGACACATCTTGACATATGGAGGTGTGTGTGTGTGTGTGTGTGTGTGTGTGTGTGTGTGTGTGTGTGTGAGATAGCTCATGGTGAGACAGGCTGAGATAACAAACAGAGCAGAGATGCAGAGGTAGCTGAAATCAGACAGACTCAAGATACAGAAGCTACGACAGATTAACTGCACCGTGTGCTTGAGTGTGTGTGTCTGTGTGTGCGTGTGTGTGTCTGTGGGGAAGAAGTGAAAGGTGAGGTTGTAGCATTGAGAGGGATCTCGCTCCGAGGCTTTAGCCGCGCAGTAAGAAAGGAAATTAAATGCGTGATGGGGTACTTGAATGAGGAAGGAGGCAGGAAATAGGAGGTATTTGTAACCACAGCATGAAGCCGGCAGTGAGTCCAGGTGTTATCCCTGCATCTATATACAACTTGTTTAAACTGAATAATGAGGGATGGGGATTGTAAGGAAAAACATGTTTTTTTCCACGGTCACAAAATCCCTAAACTGTTAATATAATTGATGTGTGTGGCTGTAGGAGGTGAGAGGAAGGGCAGCAGCAGGGCAGGCTGATCTCATTTCTACGTCACATTAATATCAGCATCTTGGTGCCTATACTGTCACCTGATGATGCTACAGCAGAGTGCTTCCATGCACGAAGACAAAGATTATTGAAACCTTCACACATCATGCAGTGACCAGGAACAATAGGTGCGAGGACAGGACAAATCTATCTTGACAGAGAAAGCAACGGAGGCTGGATTTGAACCTGCGCTGCTAGAAGAGGGACTGTAGGCTCTCTTTGTCATACCACACAGCTACTAAAGCCCAACTACTAGAGCACAAATGATCAGCTCCTCCTCTTTGCCCTCAACTGTGAGGTCATTTGAAACACCTTTGCTTTCACACAAGGATGATTTTGGCTGGAATTTAAAGGAAAAAAAAATCAAATATGGCTGAAATACTCCTAAGAACTACCAGGTCCGACTTCTATTTGCTTTTAGCCTTGTACCACCAGACGGAGGCCTGAGAATACAGCAGAGTTTGCAGAGAGTCTGCTGTGACACAGCAGCCCTCTGGGAGGAAGATTGATGATGGAGGAAGAATGAGGAGGAGGAGGAGGAGAGAGAGAAGTCAAGAGAGGCTGGCTGTATTATGTGCATGTGCAAACATGTGTGCCCTCACCTCCAGTGTGGTCAGCACTATCTTTTCCACAGAGGAGAAGTAGGCCTCCCAGAGGAACTGAGTCTGCTGTCTGAGGGACAGGATCTTATCCTGGTGGATGGAGCGAACCGTCGTCGGAATCTGTAGAAGACAAACGGCAGTCAGTGATGAAGAGGACTTCAAATGTGGTAAATGGAAATGGTCATGAGGACAACTTCTGAATTATTAGGTGTGTAAAGGAGTAGGTTGATCTCTTTGGAGTGGTTTTATGATGTACTTATCCACATATATTGTATATATTTAATGCCACCAGACTCCATTGATAAATCATTTTACTTCTCAGAAGGACACAGAGGCTGCTTGTCTACGCCTGGACTGATTTTTGCTTTTAAACTTGTTAATTTTGAGCTGAAAAAGTGTTGACGCACTAAAGTAACACAACAACACAAAGCAGCAAACCACTGGAGGCAGAGGTACACCGTCAGCTCCAGTGTTCTGTGAGGTGAAATCTCTGTTTTTCTCAATGGAGTCTGGAAGCTTTGATGAAGCAAATTGCTGATTTGCTTCTATTTATCCAAAAGTCTCCAGAAGAGTCGGTTCTAATAAAAAGAGCAGCATGTGAAGCATCCAAAAAAAGTAAAGGCAAGTAAAGGCTGGATCAGTCACACACAGAAAGAAAGAGCTTTAAATGTTGTAGCTGCCATTTAGAGGAGGGCTTAATACGTTCATTCACAGTGCTGTGTGTCACATTAAAGAGGGGGATAATGGCTTATAAAGACTTTTTATGCACTCTGGTAAATACAGTGTGTCCACATTCTTCTAAGTGTGTGTAGTTTCATAAAGAAATCACACATTTACAGAAAGAAACATGCGTTAAAGCATCACATTAACTGAACGTTGGCCCACTGCACTGCAGCTCAGTGCATAAATCTGCAGAGGGTTCCTGGACGGCTCAGGCACAGAATGTTCTAAAACTCAATGTCAAACAATATTATCACACACTTCATTCAAATTAAGATTTAATGGGCATATAATTACTTTTCCCCCGTGAAGTTCAAGCAATTCCAAGCAAATCCTTTTTGCTCCTTCTATTTATTTGCCCTCTCACATAACAATGTGAGGCTCGGAGTGACAATGTGAAGCAGCGGAGGACTTGGTATGCTGCCTGAGTTTTGTTTACTTGACTTCACTGGAAAAAAAAAACCAAACAGGATTTCGGATGAGGTGTGTGTGTGCGTGCGTGTGTGTTCAGGGTATCAGCAGGCTGCTTTCAGGTGACATGCACAGCATGTAATTTACCTGCAGCAGCAGCCTCTCGTCGCCGATGACTGCGGCCGTGTTCCAGTCGATGATCTCGGAGAACGGCAGCTCCCATCCATTACTCAGCATCACCGGGACACAGGCAGCCTGAGACACACACAGACACACAACCCTTTACAAACACAGTCAAATGCATTTTTTTATTTGGTAGGAAAAGGAGTTTTTTTGAGTTTAGGCACATTTTTTCAGAAATATGTCAGTGTCCGTGTTCTCATGGTGTGTGTGTGTGTGTGTGTGGGGTCCTGTTTGAAGGCCGCAGGTTGATGATGTGGTTCTTCTAGCCTCTCTCTCCGTCATGTGATGAATGTATGCCTGCTTTTATTATCTTTTTATTTTTGACCACAGTCTCTTGAGAGAGAAATCTCTCTCTCTGCTCACCAGTTAGTCACTAACTGTGATTTTTCTTTGCACCACGTAGCAACACTGTGTGCAAAATGTGATATAACAGTCCAGAGTAAAGACAGTGCACACAACATAAAGCAGGTGGGAAGAATGAAAATCGAATGTTTGGAGCAGAAGAAAAAGAGCTAGTCCTTTAGACATGACCTGTACAACACTGTTTAGATTCACAGCCACATATGCAATAACTGCATAAGCAACAAAACTACCTGAAAGGAAAAGGCTTGTACAGTATCATGCTGGCTCTGAACCTAAAAGTGCTTTTAAAAAATGCACATGTTGCTGAACTCTATTAAAATTTAAGATCAGTTGTGGCTTTCACTTAAAAACACTAAGAGTCTAAAAATACATTGCAGCCATTGACTGACTGAGCCTGAGATGTGCAGCAAACATCTGCGCACTGCTGGAACAGCACGAGAGCTCAAACGTGCACAAAAAGAATTCCTTAATCACTCGATCTGCTTGTGTTTGTTTGATTTCCAAAATTGTCTTGAATCATTTACGAGCCTGAAAGTCAAAGGACGCAACAAGTCTGCTCGGATTGTTTTTAACTTTATATTAAGTGATTTAAAATGGTAACATTAAGACGTGACGATATTTATTGCCGGAAAAAAATCAGAAGGAAGAGAATAAATAGATATAAAGGAGATGAAAAGAGGAGCTGAATGTGACCTTTTGGCAAAAGGAGTGGCAGAAGGATGGAGGGATGAGGAGAGAGGTAGAGGGAACAGCTGGTGTGTGTGTATGTGTTTGTGTGTTGTCTGTGTGTGTTTTCATGGTGGGAGTTTGACGTAATGACGGCCCTGTCACTCCCGGGTCATAAAGGTGTCAGCTAAACCAGAACTGGCCCTCGGGCTCTGCTGCTGTCTCCTCCACATATGCACAGAAACACACACAAATCACCATGCATACATACACACACACACAGACTGTTGACCTCTATGAAGAATTGCTTTCTCATGCAAAGACTGAAGCCGGCAAACACTCAACCTCCGTCTTCCAAGTCGATGGATGGAGTGAGTCAGACAAACAGAGAGAGGAGAGAAGAGGGCAGATTTGCCTTCTGAGTGAAGAGTGCTGTTACATGCGTGTGTGTGTGTGTGTGTGCGTGGCAGCTGATAGTGAGATAAGCGCACTTATTCGGGAGCACTCTGTGGACAGCGGTGTACCGTAAGTTGAGGTAAAGGACAGTGCAGTAATAATGCAGGAGAGTGCAGTGCAGTTATAGAAATGGATGTTAAGTGTGTGTAACTATCAAGAGGAGAGAGTGGAGGGAAAAGTAGATCCGGTATCAGAAACTGATGGTTGGAATCATTATGTGTTAACCTTAAAAAACGTCTGCACCGATCTGTCTCTATTAACCCTTTAAAGCTGCAGCACAGAACAGTTTGTCTCCCCCTTCTGGGAGCGAGACACAAACACTCCATCAATAGAGCTGCAGGTGTTATGATGCAGGATAAGAGCTAAGCTAGCTACAAAAGAATGTGACTGGGAGAGTGGTCCAAGTTAGCTCATATCCAAGGGTTAAATTTAGAGTAATTTAAAACACTAACAGCTACAAATCCAGCATGGCGTCATGTAGCGCATTACAAATTGCCCCTAAGTTGACCTTTTTAACCAATCACTGCATTGTTGCTATGTGCTGTGTTGGTCAAATACCCATAATCCTTCACTCTTTATTTGACACTAACATGAATATGGCTGCCGCTTCATAGCATTTTCCACCAGAAGCTTCACTGTACTCTATGTTAATCTGTGTCTCCATGGCAACAGTTGCTGTTGAACAAACCACTCATCACCTCGTCACCACAGACGCTATATTAAACCTTCCATGCATTGTCCTCATCTGGCACGGGACTGTACCTTTAGCTGCTTATAAGGATCATCTTTTCATATTTTTTTAGAAAATCAGGCAAAATTTAGAGTCGGCTAATCTTCTCAGCGAAGGTCTTGTTTGTTTTTATTAATTATACTATTAGTGTTAAAAATAAAGGTGGTAATGATTTAGTGATCCTTTAATACTAGAGGTAGCACCATTAAAACAATATGCTAAGTGGGAGGATGACTGTGGGTAGCGATTAGTTCTCTTCCCAGTAATACTGCTGGTAGACGTGAATATACTGTGTGTAGCACTCTCTCAGAACTGTGTGTGTGTGTGTTTGAGTGTGTGTTGCTTGTTTACCTGCAGTGCCTCGAGGAAGCGAAAGGAGCCCAGACGTCTGCCGCGGGGCACCAAACAGAAGGTGGAATTGTGAAGCATCTCCTTGTAGTCGTACCTGCAGAGACACAACAAACAGTGAGACGATTTAGCGGGTTGTTTAAAGGAGCATGCCAACAAAAACTGATTAATCAGGTGGTACACGTCCATCATTGTTCTGTGTCAGATAGAAATATGCACGCTAAAGCAGGTGCAGAGCTCTTTTAATAGGCTTTTATGGGAGGATTACAAAATAAATGTCACTTGCTGCAGTTTTAGTCTCCAGATTATGCAACTACGGTAGTTTGACAGTTCTTGCTCCATGACATATTTTTAGCACCACCATGCTGCTAAAAATAACCTCTTTTTTTGTCAAAGGATTTTTTAAACTCTGAACTCACACAGCATCTCTGCTTCACTTCCTTCCACCTGTTTCGCCTCCTTCATCCTCACTCCACCCTTCCATCTCCTCTTCCTCCTCCTATCTCACAGGCCACATGCACCTTCACACACTCTCCTCCTCCTCCTCCTACCTTTCTCCCTCTATCTCCAACACCAGGAGCCTGATGTTCCTTCTCTCCCTCCCTCCCTCCCTCCCTGCTCCTCTCTCCTCCTCCTGCCCCCCTCATCCCTCTATCTCTCCAGTGAGGTGTGTCTTATTGCTCTCCAAACAGGGTGATCAACCCTGCCAGGGGTAATGAGCTGAGAGTGACACCTGCTTCCACCACACAGCTGGTTGTGTGTGTGTGAGAGAGAGAGAGAGAGAGAGAGAGAGAAAGACAGAAACGGTGTGTATCTGTGCATCAGTCTGTGTGCTCATGTTTTCCATGCATGGTGCTTTTCCGTGTTTTGACACTTGTGTGCCGATGTGGATGTGTCCATAAACAGCATTGTGTTATGTTGTTGGACTTTAGGAGACAATCAGATGATTATTGTTTGCATCACCCATCATTAAACATCAATTTTTTTATTTTTTTTTTAACCCTGATATAATAATTTTAGCTGTTATTTTTGTAGTATTACATGCAGTTTTTATTTGTTTTATACATAACACTAAAAACAACTTATTTAAATTATGACACCTAAAGGCTGCACAGGTTGGGGGTTAAGTGACTGGTGAGGCAGAAAATCATTTCTCATTTAGCTCGAGTCTGCAGAAGGTGAAGGTTACAGCGCACACAGACACACAAACAGACCCACACACACAGACACACAGACATTCAGCTGTATTGATGATGCTGTGGAGGAACTGCAGTGTGTACAGGGACGTGTGACAGTGATTGCTGATGTTGCCTTCTGTGTGTTCCTGTGAATATGGACCGAGCTGTCAGGCCAAAGCTGGAAGCCAAGCACTACAGTATGTTCTCTATCTTTCTCACACACACACACACACACACACACATTGACGGTGACTGCTGATGTTGCTTGCCTTGTCTCTTCTTCAGCCGAGCTCTAATAAAGTGCGGGGAACATGACAGCCTGCGATAAAATCCCAGCCTCATTCACACCTATGTGCGTCACGTTCTGTGCAACACACAGCGCAGTTATCGCACACACAACGCATGGCGTGTACAAGCGACAGCTGCACACCCTCACACTGACGGCCCATCACCTGTTGATGGAGATGAAGAAGAAGCTATCTTAGCCCATATTTCCACACCAGCTGTCTGCCCGGACAGTGTGTTAGTGTGTGTGTCTGTGTGTGTGGATGTAAATTCTGGCTTGCACAGGGTGATGTGAGTGCAGCCTGCCTCCTACAGGAATCACCTGCTGTGCACCTTAATCACATTATGACTCTGCCTACAACAGATCATTTTCTTTTTACGAGGGAGCATCGGTGGTTTTGCGGCTGGTCTGAGGTAAGGAGGTCACAGAAGGCAGCCGCCCCCTGCTGTATAAACCCTCCCTCTTTCCTCCTGCCTCTCATGTCCTGTTGGTTAGCGAGGTTAGGAGGTCACAGCATGCTTTCTTTGTGGTTGTCTTGTCCGCATAGCAGCACTTCTCCCTCTGGTTTGTCCCTGTGACCTTGAGCTAGTGGTGTGAGGACGACCACTGCCGGTTTGCACAGCAGCAGCCTGTGCTTCTGTGTGTATTTATATTCCCCTGCTCATAGGTAACAGCGAAATCAAGAAAGAGGGGGAGTGAAAGACAAAACAACACCTCGGTGTTATAAGGCAGAAGAGATGACCTGGCATCTTTGCATGCACATGCTAGACCGTGTGCGAGTACACAACCGCCAACTGTGAAACGGTGAAGAAACACGTCCCACACTGTCACTATGGCAACACCTCCTTAAGTGCCTTCATTTGCAGCGACTTAATTATATGAGAATATTGCATTATTTTCACAGGCAGGGGGTAAAGAGGTCAAGGAGGAGAGGGATGGAAGCAGTGTTTTTAATAAACATGATACGTCCTTATGGCTTCAGGGCTGCTCAGGATGACACGTGAAACAATAGCACCTTGTCACTCTAAACAATGTCGTCTCTGAGAACCCAACAGGTAAACAAAAGCGGGCTTCTCATCAAGCTAAAAGATGGAGGACGACGTCAAACTAACACATTTCATTGAGCCTAGCAGGTTTGTTAGCCCAAACTCCTGCACAGTCTTGGCTTAATGTAGTACAAGTTGTCCGTTAGCCAGCATCAACACTGGTGCAGCCACAGTTGTAGTTAAGCAGAGGTGTAAAATAGTTAAGTGCCTCAACCCCCCCCCCCAAAAGGTGCACTTATCCGGCCGCCTCCTGATTTTTCTGGTGCCGTGCAGGCACCTGGCAGAGGCTCTCCATCCTCCTAAACACGAAGCTTCATGGTGATGAAAACACAAAAAACCTCAACCAGCCTGAGTGTCTTCCAAGCAGTCGAGAGAAAGAGATCCAATTTACTGCTTATTGAGACTGTTGTTACATTAGCCTCCCGGACCTCTCCCTTGTCTCCCTCTGCCACTCTCTTCACTAATTTCTTTGTCTTCTAAAGTGGGTCTGTGTGGAAGAATGGGTGTCTGGAGGGTTGGTGATGTCGGGAACAAAATCCAAGGAAGCTTTTTCTTCTTCTTCTTCTTTTTATAGCAGGGTTTGTGAGTGCGCAGCTGAGGTTTTGTAACAGGAAATTTATCTAGTGAAGACTTTTAACTCATCAGGTTAAAAATTAATGATAAACGAATGTGCCAATTGCCTCTGTCTGTGTCCTCTGCATAAAAAGAGGATAGTACAAACAGAGTATAAACGTGATTTAAAATTATGGATGTCATGTCACAGATGAGCTCATTTGTCTAGTAAATAACTCCCAAACAGACTAAGGATAGATTCCAGCAGTAATTAAACAGGAGCCTTCCCATAAACACAAGTGCATAACTTGAAGCATATTGTCGTGTTTGTTCCCATGAGAATATGACAGATGTGCAGACTAAGTGAGCATGTGGGTAAAAAAATATATAAATAAATACATCGGAAAAAAGGGGGGGTGGAGGGGATTGTTGGCTTCCTGTCTAACAGTGATAGAGCGTGTTTGGAGAGTGGGAGTGGATGTGTGTGTGTGTGTACTCTGTTTGAGGATGATAATGTGTGCAGTGACTGAGCTTCAGAAGTCTGTTGCACTCTAACTTTCCACCCTCTCGGTTAGCCTGCGGCTGTCTGTGTGTGTGTGTGTGCATCCAGATGTGCTCTCCTCCATCCTCTGCTGCTATAGCGCCTGCTGTAAAGTCTGCAGCTAATTCATTAGCCTAATTAGCGCTCATTAACGAGCTTATGCTAGCTCCAATTAGCATTCTAGCACAGGATGACCCAGGGGTTTGCTTAGCAGGCTTTTTTCTGCAGACGGACCCATGACAACAAGGCATGACGACCCGGAGATCTGTCCATGAGCAGGACTGATTCACCTGTATGTCAAAGGAAAAAAGCGTGGTATCACATTTTGGGACCCTAAAAATGAAGTGATTAAGGTGATCCCCTCCTGAAACTTCTCCATCTGTGTTTTTCCTGTCTTTTATAGGCCGTTTTATAGGTCGCCGACTACCACACGGAAGGCCCGGGTTCGAATCCTGGATGAATCCCTAATTTGCGCAGCAGTGGTTCAGTGGTAGAGCAGGGTTGTCCAATAACCGGAAGGTTGGTGGTTCGATCCCAACTCCTCCCAGGTCATTGGGCAAGGCACTTTACCCGCATTGCCTCCAGTGCACTCACTGGTGTGGCGCTCCTTGCTGGTCATTGTATGACACTGCTTGGCAGCAGCCTTAAGCAATTTCCCTTCTGGGATTATTAAAGTATTTCAAAATCTTTAAAATCTTTAAAAATCTTCTCTGAGGGGTCAACTCCAATTGTCCAAGCAAGCAGCACACTCCAATTCACATCATACTGCAGATAAAGCTGATGGTGATTGGTCATGTGATACCAAACATATGAGGCCAGTAAGCACCTCATTTAAATTAGGGAGACCAGAGGTCAATGGATCAAAAGTATTTCCCCTACACTGGGACTAATAAAGCATCATCTTATCATGTTTAGCGTTTTGAATGTCTGAGTTTGAGCATCATAACACACAAAATCCTAAAAATCCACAGCAAAACAAACATAAGACACATACTGTCAAAAAATCAACACAACCTGAGCGCTGTCCAAACAACTGAAATAACAAGTAATATAAACAAACACCTCCAGATTGTAATATTCCACAAACATTATTCCGTGATTAGCCAGATCATAATGGGACAGCTGTGATCACAGATGTGGCAGCAAACAAAACAAACTGAGGGATCTGATCACATCCAAATGTTGGACGTCTGCTTAAGTGGACATACGTCTCAGTGAAGCGGTCAGAAACAACAGCTGACAACCTCTCGATGACTGTATCGATCCCCTGAGAAAGATTGGAGAAATGGCGTCGGTGGTTATTTAAATAAAGAGCTGGGGGATGCTCACATATGTGCAGGTATGAAAGTGGAAGCCCAGCAGAATATGGATAAGATCTGAACAAGGCTTTAGTGTGACAGGCCTTTCTGCCCCGTCAAGAACAATTTCTTGAGGGGAATCAGTATCTGATGGGTCCACTGTAATAACTCTCTACCTCTGTGTCACTCTCACACTGTGTGAATACAGAGCGCCCGCTCTCCAATAACAACCCCTGAAACTTTTTTTTAAGTAACCTTAAATTCAAAACTAACCAGAAATGCATGTCTAAGTCGATGAAGTCCATCTCTGTGCTGGCGAGCTCGACCCTTCACATCTCATGTATATTATGTCTTTCCATGATGCCAATAAATGAACCACACTTGTCAGATATTGAGCAGATTTTGCAGCATGAATTTCAAACTAAGCAGGTGTCAGGAATTTTTAAGATGTTACACTAGCTTGCAGAGCTCTTCTGGGTCCATATTTAAATAGGAGCTGGGCAGTGAGCGTAGCTGGGTGTGACTTGCCCACACAGTTGCTGTAAAGATCAACCTCATATTAGGGGTGGGCGATATGGCAAAAATTTTATATCACGATTCTTTAATGATAAAATCACGATCTCGATTTTATCACGATTTGTTTTTACATTGACACTAATTTGCATGTTTCTGTGTAAATGACTTCAGGTAGCCTACTCTGTCACCTCTCAGAAACTATCAGTAGATTTTAAAGGCAAACAACAACTCTGATAACGTGCACTCAGTATTAGTTTTCAATAAACATGAAAATTTAAATAACAATTACTGAACAAAATAAAGTTTTATTACAAATAGGTTAAAAAGAAGACTAATGTAATTCTGTAAAGTATTATTCAACAGTCATTTAAACAGACTGAAGTGTGCCTCCTAAGGTTAAACAATAAATACAGTATTGAGACTTAAGTAACTCTTAAAGTTCAATCTGATTTAGAACAAATGATCAAACTTTAATGGGAATCATACAAACGGAGCTGCTGCTGTCAGCTCTGTCCACCGTTTACTAGAGTCTTCATGGAGCCTCTTCATCAAATGCCTGCGTTATTGTTTTGGTGACGTCATTAGCTGTTGCCTCTGTCTGCATCTGATGTACACACGTGGCCCTCCCACTGCACACACACAGGTGTAGAAGAGCTGCTGACGGCAGAAACAGCAGCGAACCTGAATATAACGAGCTGGTAATGTTCAGAGAGGTGGGCGCGTACGCGCTCATAGCATTATAATACACGCGGCCTTTCCACTGCGACACACGTCGCGCGCGCACACACGCACACACACACACACACACACACACACAGGCTTAGAAGACGCGCCGCTGCTGCCGGCAGAAACAGCACCGAACATAAAGGTGGAGTTCGTTTTAGGGACCAGTTCCTCCGTTCTCTTTTCGTTTTCAGCCGTAGCTTCCTAACAGGGAGGCTGTCATTGGTTGTGTTCGTGTTCACATTAAGCGCACTGAGAGTTGGACAAGTGAAAAAAAACTCATGCGTCTTCGCGAACATAGAACTGCAATTAATAGAACGTGCTCTATGGACGATAAAACTATCTGTCCGTTCTGGTAGATCGCCGATACGTTAAAATCCTTCACGATCATTTATCGTCAAATCGCACAGCCCTACCTCATATACATGCAGAGTCGGACTCGTCGGCACACTCGTGCAAACTTCTGAATCAGTTCTTTCCCCCCTGCAGCTACGGTCCCTCATACACCCCCCCTCCTGCATGTGTAAGCCTGAATATTTTACAAATACCCTGATAACAAGAAGTCTTCCTGCTGCGATACTAATTCACTATGACGGCTTTATCCTTGCAATCTTTTCAATTTGTCCCCTCAGATTTTTTCCACTGCCAACAGATGGAGGCAATTTTTCAGTTACACTCAGTGTCTGCACAGTAGTCAAGGTCCCTGAACTGCACACTCAACCCTCCAGAGGATGGAAGTGAGGTCCATTTTGAACTCTCATTTCACACATGTATCCAGGAGAATTTGTTTTCATGGCCGCTTCTCTCTCTCTCTCTCTCTCTCTCTCTCTCTCTCTCACACACATACATGCAAAGATCAGGTCCGTGTTTGGCGCCTCACTGTGTGATCTTGCAGATAAGGGGTCCACACTCCGTGGATGTTCAGTGGAGACCAGCTGTGCCTCGCTCTGCACTTCCAGATGGCCCTCAGGACGACTCACTGTGCATGTTTAGTTTGTGTGTGTGTGTGTGTGTGTTGCCAATCCATACGTGTGAGACAGTCTCAGATTTAGACATGTCAGCACATGCTCTGAGGCGGCCTCCTTTTAAACACTGACACATTTTGTCATCAGAGCCACTGAAACGAGGAGGTCGGAGTTACCCCTCGCTGAGACGTCCTTTCATCTGACAAACACACACACTCAAAGAGAGGCGACTGCTTCCATTCAGTCTGTCCACATTATGCTCCCTGCAGGCTTTTTTCATAACAAATCAATATCCAAAAACTTGAAGAGTCACACTCGCATTCACACAGACCATCACCAAGATTCTAACACACACACACACCCACGTTAATATTCATACAGTGCACAGACACTAACCCACCTTATTTTCAAAGCACCACCGACCATTAGCGGGGTCTCAGCTGCAGGCACAGACTGGTCCAGCTCTCCACCAATAGGTGAGAAGAAACTTAATCGTGCCTAATTTCGTGTTTGCAAACACATTCTAATGTATTCCCCTTCTCTAAATCAAAATATAATCCAGTGTTGGAGCCACCTGGGTCCCTCAGCACAACAATCAGAGAACGCTAAGAACCCACCCCGGGAGAGTAATGGATGCATGCGGGGTTGGATGGAGAGACGCGCTGTCATCAGCTGGGATTGGCCCTTTGAAATGTCAGCCTTGCAAGAATTTGGAGAAGCAGCTGTCTTTTCAAGCACGCAGCCATGTAATGTTGGGTTTGACTTTGGCTTTATTTATTACAAGGAGGGATGAAGTTCACTGCTTCGCCTTTATTGTGGATTCAGGAACCCCAACGATCATGCTTCAAACTCTTAAATAATATGTTGTTAATAGTTACACTGAATACTGGAAAGGTTCCACCACAAACCTCTAAACTTCATTGGTGCTAAAACAATCTGACTGCCTGACGACCTGCCTGCTTTGCTTTTGTTGCTAGGTAACCAAGATGCACATTTCAATTAGCATTGAGCCCGGTCCTGCAGTGATTTTTATATTTTAGGTGTCCTTATTCCCCTCAAAAAAAAAAAGGTTCCAGCACAAAGATAACCTATCCTAATCAGACCTGATTGTTCCTGCAGTGGAAAAAAGCCTATTGATTCTCTGTATTTTTTTATAAAACATACAAACATATTTAGTAGTATGTTTCAAAATAAAAGCCCCATCAGAAAATTAGTCAAACCTCCATCATATAAAGGCCTGCAGTTGAGGTGAAACGCAGTCATTATCCTCCATAAAGGATCATCACTCTCTCTCTCACACACACACACTCAGCACATACAGAATCATTTGAGTGAGTTTGACATCAGCATCAAACACAGAGTATGTCAGCCCTGCATGACACTGGAGAGCAGCATGATGTCTGAGACAGTCAGTGCTCCCAGGGTGAGAGTGTGTGTGTGTGTGAGTGTGTGTGTGTGTGTGTGTGTGTGTGAGTGAGGAAGTACAGCTGTCAATCACAGCACAGAGCCAAGCAAAGCGATACGCTACCCAGTGGGTTCATCAGTACCATGTGTCAGTCACACCCTGAGATCACATTGATTGTCTGTCGGCACCCATCTGAGTGTGTGTGTTTGTGCATATGTGTGTGTGTGTGTGTGTGTGTGTGCATCGCATGTGTTTGAGTGAAGGGGGCATATTTGGTCTTCAGAGAAATATCACAGGGAGTTAAGATACAAAGGACAAGAAAAATAATGAGAGAGAGAAAGAGGACGAAACGTCCACAATGATGCAATTATGATTCAATTTAGATTCCTGCATCAATTATGCAAACATATTCAAGAGACATGTCAAATATTGATAGGCTCTTCAACTTCTCAAACTGTATTCATTAAGGAACCTAAACTTAACCCGGACACTCTCATTAATCATGGATAGATGTCAGCTGGAGGTCTGCATTCAAATTCAGTGAATACCAGCAGAGGCTATTCCTCGTATGTCTGTGTGCTTATCTGTATGTGAGCTGCCATGTAGCTGTTGTCAGTGTGCCGACCCGTGACCCGTCACCTTTCTGCCTCTGACTGTGTAGCTGGTGCAGGCAGAGCTGTGCTGTGTGAATGCCATTAGTGGCAGGGGTGAGAGTCTTATTATTTTACTTGGTGTGGAAAAAAAAACACCCAACGCAAAAACCTCATATTCAGGAATGTAAACATGATCCCAGATGTTTCCATTTCCATATTTCACAATATAAAATCTAAGACTGATGAAGCATGCGCCACAACTTTCAAAGGTCAGATTTGAATACACTAAACACACAAACATACTCAAACATCTGTTATTTGTCGATTGGTTGTGCTGCAGTTGGGTATATTTTGGCTGCAGTATTGAAAACAGGACTTCCTGGAGTGCAACATCTCATTTCCATCATAAGAATGATCGATCTAGTTCTGCCCTTCCTGTCTATAGTTATGTGACCCGCCTCTTCTAGACTAACAAAGTCTCATATGACTGAACTTAGGATCCAAAACTGGGTGGGGTTACGGCACGTGGGTCAAAGGTCACAGCGGTCCCCACCCTGCAGAACAAAAAGGAGGACTAAGCCTTGGATTGGGGTGATGGGGGGGTGGTTGTCTGTCTCTGATATTGTGTGTGTGTGTGTGTGAGGGGGTACTTATAGACAGCTTATGTTGCACTGAGTGACAACACTTCATGTCAGACCATATATGTCTGAGTCTGTGTGTGTGTGTGGTGAGTCCAATGATGAAGCCAGACTGCAAACCTACTGCCCCTACTGCAGGCCTTCCCCAGAGCATTGCATTTGGCTGGTTGGTGTGTGTGTGTGTGTGTACATGGAACAGCTGTTCTCCGGCGCTACATGGTTAGGTCAGGGGGAGACACGGACGAGCTACAGCTGTGGCCCCAGGGCTTGTGGGAACTGTGGCTCGAACAACGTGGGAGAAGAGAGGGAGGACGAGTGAGGGGCAGCAGCAGAGAAACAAAAAGCTTAATTTACAAGCTGAGATGAACAAATGAAGCCGCAAAAGAAAAAAAAAAAGGAGGAGGAGGAGAAGGCAGGGGTGAGCAGGAAAGGACGTCAAAGAATAGAAGATGTCCCTTCGAGTTCGAGTCAAAAGTCACAGGGACCAGCAGGCGAGGTGGACGGCGGTGTGATTTGGCCACAAGGTCATAGCAGCAGGACATGGGGAAGAGAAGCACGTCCGCTGAGGGCTCTTTTCCAACAAGCTGCTCTCAACCACAGTCACTTAGCATTCTCAGTAATGCCCTCAAGTTTCAAGAAAATTAATCACAGTTAAAGCTCATAAACAACTTGACTTTCCTGGTATAAAATGGGCCTGCTGGCCAAGATTGCAGGCTAACTGGAATAAAGACCCACTGTTGGAGATAATGCTTATTTCAGGACAGCACATAATGTGATAAGTCTGAGAAATCACTTTATAGTTTTGTGCAGACAATCACGAGCTGCGGTTGAGAGCCGAGCCCCTGCTCCGGCGGCAGAGACAGAGAGAAGAGAGAGAGAGAGAAGGGGGCTGACAGTGAAAACTAATAAGCCCGTTGCAACGAGAGAGAGAAATGGGCTCATCTCTCCGAGGCACCGAGAAAAACTATCGGAGCTGTTGTACACCATTTCCAAGAACAAAAAAAAAAATGCTTCATCTACCCTGAAACCCAACACTAAATCCCTTCTGCCTGACAGATTCGGCAAAAGAATAATATCTCCAGCAAGAATAATATTTTCAGCCTACATTATAGAAGCATACAAGGGAATACGAGCGAGAACTGCAGATGGAACTAGGCCAAAAGCCAATTTATGGCTTTTGTTGAAGCCCCTTTTAAAAAAGAAAGAGAAAGAGAGCGGTTCAAGGTGCCGCTTAAACTCTTCTCTGAAAACCCGCTCAGCTACAACGCTTGTGAGCCTCAATTAAACACCGCAGATTGCCATATGTGAAGCTACTGAGCCCAAAATCATTAAAAGTCTGCAAAGATTAAAAGCAGGCGTGGGCGCAAAAATTAAAAGAAAAAAAAAAAAAGGACAAGACAACAAAGCAAAGAGGAGTTCTCAGAGACGAGCGTTCAGGGTAACCTTTCATGGGGGGGGGGGTGGTTTGATAAACTGATTGAACTTGAAGATGTAACACACAAGGCTGCAAAGACACCACGCTGAGTGTGTCTCTGCATCTTTCTCTCTGATATGATGACACAATATGTGTGATATTACCTTCCGTCGTGTCCTAGCAACATGCACTGACGTGTCAACGAGGATGATTTACCGTCACTAACTATCTGGTGGTGTTCAGTAAACAGAGTCACACTTGGATGAGCGCACAAACAGAAAGAGGAAGTAAGAAGCACTTCTGTTTCAAGTGTGTGTGTGTGGAAACAGCAACAGGTCTGCAGTCAGTGTTTCAATTGTGTTTAAATTAAATACACTGAATGAATGCTTTTATTGGTTTATTCGAAGTGCAATATGCACGTGATGAGAAATCTGCACAGGAATATCCTCAGAGAACTATTTCTTATTGTCCAATAAGCTTTGATTTTAGGCGTCGAATGATAAGTCAAGAGAACGAGAAGTTAAAAATAATTCATTTTTGTTTAACAAATCTATTTCAGATTACCCGTCACAAACAGGCCAAGCTCAAAAATACAGTTAATTATAAGATAAGATAAAACTTTTTTTTATTACTGAAAATTGATCAAATATTACAAAAAATGTCAAAAATTCGAAAGTTAGAAGCTGGAAATTTTACACTGGACAAACCGACCCACTACAATTTGACATAAAAAAATAGTAAAATATGGATTTTCCCCTGTGCCACATGACTCTGCAGAAGTCATGGGAATATGACACTAATCCCGTCCCCCCCTTTTCCTGATGCACAAAATCCATCAGGCCCCCAGAGTTCAATTCACACCGACTATCATATCATAAAAAAAGTACCTTGTCTCCACGCTGCTTTTCACTGTGAACTGCTGGAAAACACCTTCTAAAAAACGTCTCCTGAAAAAGTCCCTGCTCTGCGTCTGTCTGTCTGCATGTCCTGTCCTTGCTCTCTGTCCCCTCACTTCCTGTCACTTTTGTCCTGGTAATAAAGTTGTAAAGGTGCAGATTTCTCTCCGTTCCTTTTAAAGGTCAGTACTGTCAGAACAGATTGTTTCTGGTTAGCGGTGCACATTTATAAAGCTACTCTTCTTCGAACCTGTTGTTTAATTAGGACAAGAAGACAGCGACTAAGACGTGATTATCATCACACTCCTCCTGACCTCCTGCTGGAAAAAAAAGAACTCTTTGAAATGTAGACAAAAAGTTCACGTCCTTTGAACAAAAAAGCAATATTCCTATCAAAAGTCCTCTCTGCTAATATAAAACGAAGCAAGAATGAACATGAAGAGGCAGTTTCTTGGTGAGAATCACTGGCTCAGCACTTGAAATCTAACAACACTCGCCCATGAGACATTCCTTCGCCTTCTTTATGCTGTCTCGCTATGTGACGCTGATTTTCTTTCTCTGCGGGTTACTTTTAGTGCATCTGTCTGTCTCTCAAGGATGTGATGAGGACAACAGAGGTGAACGGTAATGCAGAGATGAGAAACTTTTGACAGGCATGAATAGGAGCGCTGTGCCCATGGAAAAAAAAAACCCTCAAAGAAGAAGCTGTCATCCTGGCCTCCTGGCTCGGTTTACACATGGCATTCACAGGTGTCTCACAGGTAAAGAGCAAAAAGTGAAGCGTCTCTAATGCCAGGCATAAGTGGAATGCCAGATTAATCCTATCTGGATACTGCACAAATGTTAGGTGATGTGTAAAGGGGGGGGGCTCTGCCTCCGTCTTTCTCTTTCCCATTAAGAAGCAGCGGTCTCAGACATTTCTGCGGTGCAGTGGAGCAGAGAGCGCAGCCTTCTCTTCTTGTACCTATAACAGAGGGATATTGTTGCCGCGGAAACATGACTTTGGTTACCGAACATTCCTGCCTCTTCATTTCAAAGACAGAAACATTAAAAGGTAAGGAGAGAGGACACAAATAACAAGGCGCAGAAAGGAGCAGGCAGGGGAAGCAGGAGGAAATATTAGCGCCAATTACAAAGTGACTTTCCCAGCTTGTCTGCTAAACAGATTATCAAAGAGCGACACGGCTCCTCTATTATTTGCTTATTTTTTTGTGGGCACAAGCTCAGAGGCATCACTTCTTTTAAATTCAACAACAGCCTGTGTCTGCTCCCGCAGCCCAAACAGTGTGTGTGGAGGAGAATAATCTAGCCGCTTTGATCTAAACTCAGTGAGAGGATGTCATCTCCAATCCGAGCATGTAATTCTCTCCAATGGGACATTGCGACGGTGGTGGCGTCGGCAGCAGCTTTGTGGCGTTAGTCACCCTCTCTGGCAACGACACACTTCCTGCTTCCTGAAAGTCATAACAATCCCACCACTGCTGCTGCTGCTGCATTAACCATCCACAACAAATGGACCTCCGCATAGCAAAGCACACACACACAGATTGTTTCCTTAGTTTAAAACATTATGCATTCACTTACCCAACAAACTCATGCATACACACAGTAATGGATTTACCTCCTACTGAGAGTCCAATTACCTAAAGCTATAAATGCTAATGGTAGCGCTAATCATAAGCATTGAGTTTTTTAAACTGCTAGCTATGACACGGTGCTTGCTTTGCTCCGGCAAACTGTGCAGCTCAATTACAACTAAACACATAAACTGGGCTGCTCCAGCTGATTTAACCCATTATTGCTCTGCTCTCATTACTTTCTGCCCCAAAAACATGCTTTTAAGAATCTTTATTTTCCTCTAATTCTGCTTCGTTTAAGGGTCGATTTTAAACCTCCACTAATTATTGACTTCTTGGCAGTGAAAAGGTGTTAACGTGTTAGCTGAAGCAGCAGGGCCTTTAATCCCAGCCTCCTCGTACTCCCGTTTGACTTGTAGCTGCTGGTAGTTGGGGGCTATAGTTGCTGCCTCGGGGGTTGTTGCCAGGTTTCCTGTTGCTAGGTTACAAAACCCATCATCATTTCTGCGGTGTGTCACAAGGTGGAAATTGCTAAATGTTTGAAAAGCATGATCCGGGCACATGAGATAAACCATGCATGAAGGAAATATAGAATAGCGCCTACTGCTGCTGTGAGAGGATCAGTGTGGCCTTCACTGCTGTGGACAATATCATGAGTCATCATGAGTATCATGAGCGACATGGACAGACTTAACTGGATGAGCTGTGAGCAGCAGGGACACTGCTTCAGTAAGACTGGGCACAGGCACCTTCTTTAGTTTTTTTGGAAAGAGGTTAAAGAGAAAATTTGGCTCGAATTTCATCACTGCAGCTGCTGGAATTATTCTTCACCACAAGAAAGTGAGTGAATTTGGTTTCAAGCTTTCATCTTCTGATTTTACGATAGCAGAAATTTGACCAGATTTTAGGATCAAAGGTAGAGATAGCAGCATATATAAGATAAAAGGAGAGGACGAGTATTTATTTCAGTTTATATAATCTCCCTCACAGCTGTGGAAACAGTATTTTTCATGTCACTGCCAACAGATAAAAACTGAGTCCAGAAAAAAAAAACGGAAAATCAGACTGGTCATCTACCTTCCCATCCTCTGTGTTAACTGGGTTATCTGTGGGAGCGGCATGTCGCTCCCTTGACACACAGACACACACACAGACACACACACACACACACGTGCCTTCACTTGGAGCAGATCAAAGGAACCCAATAAAACATTTACAACACAGTTAAGCCTTTTTCTTCCCCCGCTTCTCTCTCAATCTGCTTCTTTGGCTTGTTTTCTATCTGTTCCTTTGCTCTTACCAGTCTGGACTTCTCTCTTTTTCTTTCGCTCGGCTCTGTGAATGACCTTGGGTTAAACACATTTAATTAGCACTCCCAGGATCTACACGCCCCCTCCTACTGGCAGCTCAGAGACGAGCCCCTGGACCAACCCTATCGTGCAGCATGTGTATGTTTGTGCTGTGTGTGTGTGTGTGTGTGTGGGCGCTGATGGTACCATCGTAGATGATGTCAGATTTCACATGGCCAAACACACTGTCCTCAGGCCTGATAATTACACTGGTCTGAGCCAAGGTCTTGTAGCAATGAAAACAAATGAAGGAGATTGTATCTCCTTGTGAGAGAGACGAGTGGCGCTCTCCTCTCTCTCTCTCTCTCTCTCCAACCCTTCAGGCCCTGCTCATCCCTCATATAGCTCAGAAACGTGCTGCTTTAACACAGGTCAGGAGTTTTAACATACAGACAAGCACATGGTGGTCTTTCATGTTTTTTTTTTTGGCAGTGATACTTAGCTGTTATCTGGAGCGGGACATGCAATATGCTTACAGAGAATTTTCAACCATGCTGAGCCGCGGGGTGCCCGGCAGCCCGCTAATGATCAGCACACAGTGATGCAGGCTGGAGAGGTCCTTGTAGGTACAGGAGAGCGCAATACAGCAGGTTAGAACCTGTAATAATAACGAGAGGGAGTGAGTGTGTGTGGTCTCTAAACAGGGAGGTGTAGTCTATGTGGTGAAGCAGGGCACTCCATTAGGAAGGAATACATTTTCTGCCGTGGAGTGGCACTACAGGGAGTTGTGTGATGTCTTTCTCAGCTCTGGAGGAAGGCGTCATGGTTGAGACAGAAGATGTGAGGCAGTCACAGAGAGACAAGACGTAAGAAGTACCAAAGTTTACTTTGTTGTCAGAATTCTGCCCTTCAAGGAAGGACTGTGTAATTACTATGTAAGGGAAACCTCCTGGGAAATTATGGAAAACATAAAGCATTAAAAATACATAGAACAAGCTAGACAGAAATAAACCAGATCCACCGATAAACAGCGTATTGCGGATAATGAGTGGAAGTTCTTACTAGAACAGTACAACAGATTTTCTCTTGAGGGTGTAATCAAGACAAAAACAGGAAATTTGGATAAACAAAAACAAGTGTTTCTCCAAAATTACAGGAGCTGCTGAACAACAAATCTAGCATCTTCACATCAGAATAAAACTAGAAAACAAAAACAAAACATTAAAAAAAAAAAAAATAATAATTCTGCCTTTGCTAGAAAACCAGAGCTGCAAAACAAATCAGCCTCACTTGGTTTTGAAATGAGAAAAGAGTAATTTGCCAGACAAGATGAGAGAAAATAAAGCCATGGTGGCGCTCTGTTTGAAAGCTGATGCAATCTACTTTGCAGTGGAACATCTGGGGAAATAAAAAGGTCACACAGATTTATATTTAGATGCCGCGGGGAGAAATATGCTGCTCTGCTCTGCTCCGCACCCACGAGCTAACAATGGCCCAGCTATGAAGAACCAAATTAATGTAGCGTTAATGGCAGTCCACTGCATGGTTAATGGCTGCTAGTTTTGTTTCTGTAAGCAGTCTGACATCAGCAGAAGGGACACTCCGGTGAGCTCAACACAGCGTTAGCTCGGGTACTCAGAAAGATAAAAGCTCTGCAGTCTAATCTCAATGAGGTGAGGGCTCACAAGCGTCGCTGCACAGCACAGTGTGTAAGAGCGATATTCACTGTAGTCATTGCTGCAGTCGCTGCTGCATAGCAAGATATTACTGGGATTTTTCCAGTGTAAAAGGGGGTTCAGAAGAAGAAGGCTTAGCTGTCATGATACAGCTAGGTGAACGAGAACAAGGTGACTAAAACTCCAGTCTCAGCGGGGATGTGGGCAGCCAAGGGGCATCTTCTGGAGCTGAAACATGAATCTGATGTGGAAATTGTACAAAATTGCAGTTCACCTTGCAGCCTCTAGGGGCTGGGTCCAAACATGTTTACAGCCTGGTACAATGTAGAAACTGCAGAAGTCTAGACAGCATCTACAGAGTCTTAAAAACAGCTCATCAGAAACCACCAAGTGATGTCACAGCAGCTTTGTCCATTGTTACATACTGTCCATATGTGCGGCCGATCCAGCTGCAACATGGCTAATACATAATGCATATACACCGCAGAACATTCCAGAAAAGTCCCATCAGCGACCCTAAACACTGCTGCAAGGAGCATGAAACAAGTCTATTTGTTGCTCAGCTGCAGCAGCTTTCATTTCTACCCAACAGTCTGAGTAGGCAGGAAGTCAGACCAGCCAGCAGGCAAGGCGGGCAAGTGCTTGGGGCACAAGGTCAGTCGGGGGTCTGTAGGGCCAATAAACTATAAACAACTGCAGTGCAATGAAAGTATGAGGGGGCCCGCCTGACTCCACTACACTCACATCGTTGTGAGTTTCATTCAGCTCTAATGACAATTATTTTCAACATTTTGTGTTGGTGTTAGATTATTTAGAACATAACGTCCACTGATTGAGGCTACGACTACTTGTTATCTGCTGTATTATACTTTATACATCATCAGAAGTGGCTGCCTTGGAGCTTGTCTGGGTTTATCCTTGAATGAAAATGTAAAAAATATTCTGCATTTCTCTTTCATGAAGTACATTAAGGATTTAACACAGAGAAGCTTGATCAGTTTGTTTCGTCCATCTTTGACGTAGTGTTGCCCTTTATTCTGTGGAAGGAGGATTAATGTCAGCTCAGATGCTGATAGCTGGCATTAAGGCCTTGTTTAGCTGTAGGTGCACTAACATTAGCCATTTCCTGATGGCATTGCCTGGTGTTAATGTCTCTCCTTGTGCTATGCTAGCTGGGATCTCATCAGTCTTCTTTATGACTATTTGTGTTGGAAATAGAACTCCCTTCGGGAGACTCTTAATACTTGTGAGCGAGCGAGAAAATATAGTAAATATGCAGAAGGAGAATGAGACTAACACCACAGGGACTAAGGAGGAGGAGAAAGCCAAGGAACATTTCAGGCAAATACAGGACTAATTAGGGTGCGTGAAAACACCCCAGGGCGCCCACAAGGCCTTGCTTTCCTCATCTCAGCTTCAAGAGGCTCAGAGGTCTTCTTCACTATCTCTCCAGCAAAGGCCTTGTAGACAGACTGTGATTAATGCTTAAGACTTGCTACTGGGCCTCTTTGCTGCTTAAAGATCCGAAGGGGCAAACTTTTAACCTGTGATTGAGCTGCGCTGATTCACCTCTAATAAGTCAAAGAAATTATTTCACCTACAGAGCTCCTCGGGCAAGGAAAACCCATCAGCTCATATCAGTCACGGGACACACTGTCAAAAGCACCATATGTTGGCTGTCTTTTATAGGATGGGAGGTTGTCCGCTGATAGGCAGGAAGGAATCATCTTACTGGCACCATGGGGCGCAGCATTAATACACAGGGATGGCTGAGGAAATTAATCCGTGCCTCAATATTTGTAAGCTGCAGTGCGCTTGTTGTATATGGATACCTGAGGAGCTGTAAAGGATATTGGCGGATGCTGATTTGCTGTAGTTCAGCCTGAAGTTTATTACAAAGCACCATGGCATAAAAAAAAAAAAAAAAAGTGAAATGAGATGCTTTTTTTTTTTTTTTTTTAAACAGACAGCCTGGAGTCCTCGCTGAATTTAATGAATAACAAACAGAGTTTAAAAAAATGCTGCAAAGGCAAAATATAGTCCTATTATTATTATTTTCAATAATAGGTTTGAGCTGTTTAATGCACAATATGTACAGTAACAAAGCAACAAGGGATGAGATTATTACAAATTCCAGTGTATAAACTAGATTACATGGTAATTCCATTACATGGTAATTCCATTTGGGGATTAATTAGCTCAGTAATGAAGTTAACTACAGATTAAATGTAATGCGAAGACACTAAGCGACATCACCGGCGCTTAAAAGTGCAAATGATGTCACTTGGTTGACGATGTGGACGTCCAAATTCAACCAATGGCTTCTTGCAGCTTAACAGGCTCATTATTTAAAACATGTTTTATGTATCAGACCAAGGCTGGTGTGAGGTAACATAATAAACTGTGTGTGTGTGTGTGTGTGTGTGTGCACAGACTGTATCCATATCCGAGGGCGCTCGTTTTAATTCCTGCTTTTAACAAAGCTCCCAGTCAGACGCAGACGCAGAATCATGATTCACCGTGTTATGACAATAACACTGACTTCTTTGTGCAGGGGAGGTTGAACAATGACTTTGTATGGACTTGGCAGATATCTGAAAAGCCCAGGTTCCTCCTAAAAACAGTACACAGAGAATGAGCTCATCTTTGAAAGGAGGGTTTTAAAAGTGAGTAATGCCAGCCTCCTCAGCTCATGCTCATTACAGCCGAATTAGGCCGTATCGTCGCGGTAAGCTCCAGTAATCAGACTACCTCGGCAGCTAGGCTTAATTGGCTCATCACTCAGCCGACACTCACTCGATGCGCATAAAAATAGACAGGACTCCTGTCATTTCTCCAAACAGCTAGAAACAAAATAGAAAGGAGTGTTGTTGTTGTTTTCTAGGGGTTGTCTTTCATAGTTTTAAACGAGGAAACAGTGAATCTGGGTCAAAGCAAAACCAGAACAGAATGAGGATATTGTATTCATCAAGGAGATTGTTACAGCGCTCAGGTCTGAGCCACAGCTGCAGCATACTAAAAACACTCCCAGTACAAGATATTCCCTTCTGCTGAGAGTCCCGATAACCTTCAACTGACCACAAATAAAAAACTCATTATGAAAAAACTGAAAAAATTATTCCCCACCTCCTGCATCACCTTCAAAAAATCAAAGACCTGCACATGAGTCAATTGTGATTTTAGTGCGGCTGCTGGAGCATTAACATAAATATGCAGGTTAATTCCGAAGGAAAAACAGGAAACAGATGAGCAAGGGAGATGGAGTCAGACAGACGTTGAGCGGAAATGAATAAACACGAGTGGGAGAATGTGACGGGAGTTTTTGTTGGCCGGTCCAGGCCTCGCTGTGCCAGCCAAGCCTCAGATACACATCAGGGCTGCCTCTCTCCATTCTCACTGTGTGCCTGACATCCAGTCCACAGAGGGTCTTTTTTTTTTTTTTTTTAAATAAATCAAGCCTCTCCTATTGCTGGCACAGCTCCAGATAAAGGCCCACACTCTGAAGGGGATTTCTCAGCCCACAGACCTCCGCTGGGAAACGACTGAGACAGACGAATGAACGCTTTTGTCAAAAGGGTAGAGAGTGGGGCGTGATGGTCAAGGAGATGGAAAGAGAAAGAGAGAGAGAGTGTGGAAATAAACAGGGAACATTGGGAAAAAAGACAGGGAAAGACGCATTAACACATTATCACAGGCAGTGAGACACAAGCTTGACAGGGGGCCCATTCGACATTTGTTCAATGCGTCCTATAGACTTGTCTCTCAATGGATCCCACTTCCTCCAGTGGGACGATGGGGAGTTTCACACTGGGAGCTGTGATGTGATTAAGAGCTGCAGTTATGCCACTTTTACACCTGCAGCAACCAACAGAGTGTTGAGAGAATGTGTTTGGCAGCTGCCATCCAGCATCATCACTTATACATGAAGCAGTTTATTCCAATGACAAGTCCCAGCACGGCGTAGTCCCTCCTGGTTTTAAATAAATGTCTTCTTTTTTGCTCAGGATGTGTTAATTCAATCCCTTCGGATCAACCCAGATACGACCTATATAAGAGGATTAAGTATCAGCCAAACATGACCCACTGACAATAAACGCAGTTTCTTTCTCAATGTCATAATAACATTTCTGCTACAAATCACAGCAGGTAGCAGGATCCATCTGCTTTTCATCCCAATGTGTGCGACACAGTGGGACTGGCTCAGAAAATGCTGGATTTGTGCATGAATGCTGTGTGTTTTATTAGACAAAAGGACTGAACCCTGAGTAGTTTAGAGGAGCATTTTCATTTTGAGCTGGTTCATTTCACTTCATTTAGAAGGCTGTTTAATCAGTTTTTACTTACTGAATAATTAAAAACCTTCTGATGTCCACACAGTTTTACATTTCTATAATAACTTGCTTTGTACTACTGGCCTTCTCCACTGCAGGAACCATATTCAGCCAAACTGAAGTGTCTCTGGAGTAGACTGTCAGTGGAATACACTAAGACCCTGTTCACACTGGGCAAATCAATCCGGCTAGAGTTGGATTCGGGCGGTATCGGGATATATCCGGATAGTTTTTTTTCCGAGTCTGAACAATGCGAATCCGGATATATCCGGATAGATCTCGATCCACCTCTCAGATTGGCTCAAATGTTGCTCAGGTCTAAACGCAAATGCAGCTAGCGAATCCGGCTAGCGATGTGATACTTCTGGTTCACAGGGACAGTTTCCAGGTCACGTACCAAAGCCGAACAACTGTCGAACTACAAGAGCTTTGCCCAAGTTTATTTTTGACAGAGCTACAAAGGAATAAACTGCTTTTTGAATCGAAAAAATGAAGACGAAAGAACGGGACAAAAAAACAAACAAACAAACAAACAAAAAAAATGACACACACACAGTGCTACCTAGCGGTTTGGAGGACAACAAACAAGCCGGATTAGACGTGAGACATGCACGTGTGTGATAGCCAGATTTTAAAATAGGTCTGAACATATCCAGTTTCAAGGCTATCCAGATACAATCCTGCTCTAGCTGGATTGACTTTCTCCAGTGTAAACGGGGCCTAATAAAACCTCCTATAAAGCCTGTACCTCTGTTTGCATTTCTTCACTTAACTGAAGGGAACACAGATGTCAAACCAATCAGCATATATAAAGGGTCCACAACACAGATCCTGCAGTTGTAAAGTTCAATCAAGGTCCTCCTTTTTAAAGCTTTTTCTGTTTAAAATAACAGCAAGAGCAGCAACCTACACCAACCAAACCACACAAGTGTGTACTTTCAACTGCACCAAACAGGAAGATGCAGTGTTTGGAGATATGAAGGACATGATACACAAGCGTTTCAGATAAAAGCCTCTGATCATAAGGATGGCTGTCTATCGCAGAAAGCAGGACAGACCTCACTCAAGTGGATGACACCTGTAACACTGCTGCTAACAGCCACTCTATCCCTGTGCTCTACTTATCAAGCTTTCCGGAGCAGCAGTGGAAAGCCAATCTGGCGTCGCTCACCACCCTTCTCCCACTATCTCTCTGAATGCGACTTGTCAGGGAGCCCTGATTCTTAGATGAGCCCTCCTAAGGGATGACAAATGGCACTTGTGTTGACTGGAGCAAAACAAGCCTTCGGCTGTGCCACGGCTGCTAAACAGGACAGCCTAATATCCACTCACCACGCTCGCCTGTTTAACCGGCGACGTCGCGGCTCTGGGATTGGTTTGGTTATCTGTTTACGTCAACCAGCTGACAGGCGGTTATGCAGGAGTTAGTTTCACAACACAGTGGAGGGAATATTCATAGCAGCCTTTTCTCCATAAGCCTGCTGAGAGTGTTTTACTTATCAGTGGGCACACACCCCTATCAACACCCGTGCTCCAAGGCACCATGAGCCGAGGAGCGTCAGAGAAAGAGAAAAAACGATGGGAGAGAAAAGATGCGGTGGGAGAAGAGCCTCTCTGGAAGGCTTTGATATGTACTCAAGAACATACATGGCTACTTCACTGGCTAATTCTGCACTCCTTGAACACATCTGTGTGAGGGAACGGGAGGGGGGCGGCTTATAAGCACCAGGGAGTAAATTCCCCACTCTCTCTTGTCCTCTGAGACCCATTCTGCTGCCTGCAGATAAGTGTGGAATTCAGGCTTGGTGGCAGGCGTGCCGAGGTGAAACGGATGCCACGGCCTCGGCTCAGGCGGACCAGCGGTGATAACCGGCCGCAGGCCAGGAGTGAAGCCTGCCAGCATACACACACAATCACACACGCGTGGTGGAAGCTTATAAAACAATATTACAATTCATATGATGGGACGGGCAGAAAATCAGCCACCTATTGTGAACTACATAGGCCAAATGAAATATATGGGCTCTAACAATGTCAGGATGATCCGCTGAGCTGTGTGGGCTTCATTACTCGCACAGGCCCAGCCAGCACTAGTGAGATATCCCCCAGCTACTGAACACAATGCAGCGAGCCTCACTGACTGCTGTCTCCTCTCTATACATCTCAAACCAAAGCACAGTCACTACTAATTAAATTTATAGGAACGGGACAGGGTGGCTTGACAGTACATTGTAAGAAAGTGTGTGTGTGTGTGGTACAGTGGGAAAGGATCCAGATCAACACACAACTGAAAGGATCTGACAGGCCTTGTCTCTCAGAGATGGAGTCCATAGAGGAAGTTCAGACACACTGAGGAGGAAAAAGGGGGACGAGCCTTCCTTCCTACGCCACGAGAAGCAGCACTATAAACTCCTTGTTTCTCTAACGGTTGTTGCTGCGGGAAGCAGCGATGACTGTTTACATTGCAAATCTGCGGGTATTATTCCAGAGGCAGCAACGACTTAAGCATCGCTTACACACAGATACACAACAGACAGATGAAGCTGTGCATACAAGTGAAGAACCGCTAGAAGTACTGAAGACATTTTAAACACAAAGGGAGGAAGCAAGACGAGAAAACAGAAGCCAAATGTCATAAAAGTGACACCAAACAACCAATCGTTAAAAAAAAAAAAAACTGAGAAATTTTAAAAACTAGCTGTAGCATTTAGCCAGTGTGTGATGAAGTGTGCTTACACATCAATATCACCTTGGAACTGTGCTTCCAAGCTGGATTTGTGATCTCAAAAATCACACAGGAATCCGAGAAAGTCTATCAGGAGCAGAGAGGGAAGACGAGGGCCTTGAGGATAACACAAGACTCTGAGGAGTGATCACATCTCCCTCAGGGAGCGCCTGAGGATGTTACTGGAGACAGGCAGGCCTGGGAGTCTCTGACCCTGATGGACTAAGTGCTTCGGAATGAGACACTAACCACAGTCGTCACTTTTATGTTCAGCTTAAACAGAAAAGCACCAAACGCACACATCAGGGATCTTCTAAAAGGCTTCTTCCTCAACTTAATACTGGCAGCACAAACAATAAAGTTTTGTGTTCCTAAAAGCGAAAACAACTTAACTAAACAGACACCAACAAAATGCTTTAAACCCTGCTGGATGCTGGTACTGAATAAATAAAATGTCAAAATATCTCAGTATCAAGGCCAACAAAGTAAATTCCTGCACTGTACACTTGTAGTTGGACTAAAGTGACTCTGATTTGTGAAATAAACATCTGATTCTCCACCACGCTTCACATCCAGCCTCAACTAGGAAGGAAAAAAAAAAACACTAAGTGGCGTGCTGAGATCGGGGCGGCCAGCTTACACTGATGAAAAACAAGGCAAGGAGTGTGAGACCGAGCAGCCACCGGAGCAGCGTTAACACAGAGGAGGGCATGGGAGGTGTGTGTAGGAGGGTGGGTGTCTTGGTAAAAAGCCCTGCGAGTGTCGCCAGTACCACCTCGACCACTTTGTCTGACTGATGAGTTCAAACAGGACATGGTAATAGCCTGTCTCCAACAGCCCCCTAACCATAAATCTCTCTGCAAGAAAAATGGGAAAGCAATCAGGTGGGAAGACGGTTTTCTGTGTGTGTGTGTGTGTGTCAAAGGCAGAAATACGATGTGAAACAAGACAATAAGAATTACCACACGGGGGTGCATGCAGGAGAAGGAGCACTTGTGTAATTCTAAGTAACAATAGGCCTTCGATGAGCATATGAGATGATGAGTGGGCACTGGAGCAGTTGAGATATGAAGCTTGTTTTAGTGCGCATCAAAAAATGAAGCTGTCGTTCTTGGCCAGCACTTAATATGATTAAAGGGTGAGAGACAATAGAAAGGCTTGGCCTTTTCTTTAAAGTAGTTAAACCATTAAACGGGGGAAAGAGGAGCTATTCTGCGGAAACTTTTGGCAGGCGGAGTGGGTGCAGAGTGGAGCCAAAGATTTAAGGCTTTACAGTGAGAGAGATGGAGATGGAGAAGGGAGCTGGGACGGGCTCAGCCAGCAAGATGAATTCAAGCATAGTGACCGGGTATTGATTAGACTGTGACCCTTCCTGTTTATCATTCAACACGTTATAGCACAACCATTATTAATAACTATCCCCTACACCTCTGTGTCAGCCGCCGGGAGGCAAATGTAACCACATTATGGTGCGTGTCTGTGATGTGGGCACACACACACACACAGGCATGCCCTCGCCATCGCCATCGGCTCTGCACACACCCAGTCACACACGCAGGCCCTCCAGTGACTAAGATGTAGGGCCTCATCAAAAGCACAATGCAGCCAGTGTGCTCGGTGCGCCGCATTCAACCATCAGCGCTGTGCGACAGGGCCGTCAGGTCTGCCAAACAGCCTGCTGCAACACTGTGGCAAATGAAGTCGGAGTTTATTGAACGGGGAGGGAGGGACTGAGGGGGAGGAGAGGAAGGGGGGAGAAAGGGTGTGAGGCAGAGATAAAGAATGTGGGAAAAGTTCATCATTCACTGGTATGAAAGAAGGAAAAGGAAAGAAGTGGAGGAACAGGTGGAGAAGGGCAACTCCCAGGTGACCTGATGGAGCAGAAGGGCTAGCTTTACTTTTAGCATGCTTGCTACAAGCTGGCAGAAGCTCCATTCTGCTGTGTGAGGACGTGACGTGGTTAACAGTGGACGCCTTGTTCTGCAAGCTCTGCCGACCTGATGACTGTCCTTTAATGGAGAAATTAGTGGAAGATGGTGGTTGTCTAACAAGATTATAATGATTTTGAAAACTACACACACACACACACTTCTTCCTCCTCCTACTCAATGGGGTCAAGACGCCTTGCTCCAGTCAAAACAGTAGACCGCCGCTTCGTTTCCAGCCACCGGTGTGGGAGAGAGTGAAGCAGCCTTCAAAGCTGTGTTTGTCTGCAAACAGCCTGCAGAGAGCTGACCAAACAGCCTCCCACCGGCTGCTGTAAACAACCGACAGACCTCACACAGGAGGAAGAGAGAGCAGGTAGAGTTCTGGAGGGAGGACAGGACGGTGGGATGAAGGGCTGTTTTGATCCTTTGACCGGTTCTGGCGACACCTCTGAAATATTAACTCCAGGCAGGGGAGCTGTCGGCCCTAACATTTTTTATTTTTTTTTATGCAAATGTACGTTTAAGCTGCTGCACCCAAACAAGTGGGAGTCAGTTAAGCACGCATGAAAAAAATATGCAGCAATACAGCATATATGATTACCTTTGTGTGGGCTTTTAAGCAAATACATATTTTAATTAAGGTTGTTAAGTTGCAAATACACATACAGCTCGTATATAGAAGAAACACAAACACTCTGTTTTGGGCATTCCCACTGATTTACAGGAGCATTGCTGTGTTTTCAGATGCAAACAATTTTAATCTCACAGCCAAAAAGGTGTTAATATAGCTTTAAACGATTAATTCCCTGCCGCACCAAAAAACCCAGTGAACTAGACAGTCGACTGTCAGCTGCCGCACAGCTCGAAGAATGACAGGCAGTGTGACAGGAGAGAGTTGGGAGGCATCATGTGGATGAGGAAGGGGTGGTTAGCATCTTCAGCAGGCTACACAGAAGGCAGTAATACAAATATCTCATATAATATGATTGGACTGAAGTCCCTCCTGTGATTTCAGGCTGTGGTTTAGACAGTGAAGGCAGACATCTAATGCTCCTTCTCATGTGATGGAAGGGAGATTCCACAAACAAAGCCTCTTTTAGACATGCATTTCTCCCTTTATTTAGCCAAAAACTCAATTATCAGTCAATTATTCAATTAAAAATTTGCATAACTTGGACTGGCTCCCCTGTAACCAACCATCACATGACAAAAAAACAATCACTGTAATGAAATCTAAGAAATTAAAGCTGATTTTTTGACTGTCATAGCTGCAGTTTCATTAGTCCTCACTTTAAATCTTCCGATCCATCGCCCTCCCCTGTCTTCCCCTCTTTTCGTCTCAGCAGATTATCTCCCTTTCTGGCAGACAACAGAAGAAGAAAGTGTCTGTTCGCTCAGCTGAAAGGCACAACGTTGGCTCGTTGACAGGAATCCTGCCTCTTATTTACACATGTGTGCTGTATGTTTGTGAGCTGTTTGTGTGTCTGTGTGAGTGCCCGGGCATCATTTATATGCTGGACGAGTTCTGCTCTGCCACCCTGCCAGTTCTCACGCCCCACCCAACCTCCCACACATTTACACACACACACACACATAAAAAGCTCAGAAGAAATAGAGGAAAAAAGTTTTCTTACCTAGACGGTGGTGATCGATGTGGATGACGGGCGGTGCAGGGAAGCAGAGAGAGGAGAGGGAGAAAACACAAGGAGAAAGCTTGATTAGTGTGTGAGTTCAGCACTTGTAACCTCTCCTACAGCGAGTTAAGCTGCTCTCTCTTGTTCGGCTCAAACAGGTTGATGCCTGGAGTATGCCTTAACAAATCCACCATGCTCTCCTCTGGGTAAAACAGCCCTCTCCTCTACTTTTTCCTTATTCTTCTCATGGCAGAAAAGAGGCCATATTTAGCTCTTTCGATCCTGGGCCTTTCTGGTTGTTCTCCTACCTCTTGTTTCCTGCTCTAATCTCAGACACCGGATGTCTCCACTTTGAACCCCTCTTCTCTCTGTGCTGTCAGGCCTCCCATTTTCTGCTCTCTTACCTCTTGTACCAAACAAGACAGGAATACCCCCCTGTGGAAAGCCACACTGGTGAAAACCCCAATTAGAAACAGTGAAATCGGCAGGTGGGCTGTCTTGCAACTACTCCACCTGACAGAGGTGACCCTTCACTACACCTTGCATCATTTTATTTTCTCCCTTTTGCTGTCCGGAGACTTCTAGAGATGCACACCTACTTCTTCCTCTGACAAACCCTCAGGGAGGGTACACCTAAAGAAAGGAGGCGCAGGGGTCAAACACATGGGAGGATTGGTGCTGGATGGAAAGCTGAGCATGGGCGCAACATATAAACTCCTGAGATGGGAACTCACACAACTACTTTTTTTTTTTTTAATATTTTTAAATTAAATCCTCATTTTCCCATATGGCCCTGCTGCTTCCTGTTATAAAGAGGACGTTGTTACTTCACCCTGAGCAACACTAGAGTGCAGTTATATGCACTATAGCAATCTCATTATTCCCAGCTTTCAGCAATAACCTCATTTCGTGTTAGCTGGAACACTGGTTTCCTTTTACAGGTTAAGGGATTAAGAAAAACCTCGCTGACATGGGCAGATTTCTTTAGGAGACGTTTAGAGGTCCACCACACACCTTAAGCTAATAAATGTGAAACCGTAGATGTGCCTTAAAAGATGATTGAGTAAGCCATCCGAGCTTAAACATAAGCCTTTATAAAGAATGTGGCCTTATAGCATGTGGGTATATTTCACAGCAGTATCTTTGGAATGCAGAAACAAGCAGCTGTATTCATCTACATAGCAGTTCAATGCATGATGGAGCCATGGATGAAACACAAGTTATAGTTATTTTGTGTTAAAAAATGAATAAAAAGTTTGTTTCGGGTAATATGATGTGGCTCTGAAGAAGCAGACACGTTCATATAGCTGCAAGGCTGCAGAGAGTTAAACATACAGCAGCTTTATGTCAACTGGTATCTGAGTAAACAACACAACGGAAACAGGTGCCTGCAACATTAACAGCACAAATGTCTTTAAAGTCTCTTTGGTATGCAGAAAAACAATTCTATTTTTTTAACATTTAACATGGCATCTGACCCCTCGTCAGATGGTTCCCTCTCTCATACATTCCCAGCTGTCGTTCCAGTCACTCCTTACTGTAAATATTCTTTAATGTCTTTTTGGGACATGGCGTTGGCAAAGACGACCTTTTTTCCCCCTGAGGAGTCCTATGCCAACCAATTACTGTAAGTTTGAGGACACTTAGCAGCAGCCTATAAGGTCTGAAAGTCCCTTTTAAGTCAGCCAGCCAGCCAGGCAACCGTTCACGCAGACACTTAGTCAGACGTTCACACACAGCCTGCGGCGACGGGAAAGTTTCCTGTGGTTAAAACAGGAAGAAAGAAAAGAGAGTCAGCTTGCAGAGGATGCTTGACGTGTCCCCGCGTGGCTTCACAGCAAACCCATCAGATGACAGGCAACAGGAGGGAAGACGTAGCAGTTTAGAAATCTTCTCTCTACTCAGCACACAATGTTTTACTTGCCATTCGATATATAAACCCCTACAACACCACAACCCCCAACAACCAGCAAAGCACCAAACAAATCACACATTTATTTCTACACAACTGGAGCAGCGGTCTCCTGGATTAGGCCTCCCATAAATCTTTGCAGCAGTGGGAAACAGCTGCACTGAACACTGAAGGTTGAGCAGCGCTCTCTGCTTCCCCCTGTAAGGCTTTGTTAAATGCCACGGCAGCAGCAGCCTATATGCAGCAGTGCATTGTAGTGAAATTCATGGCTGCTAAATATCAAGCCAGGCTCCGTCAATTAACACGCAGGCAATATATTAGAGGGAAGAAGGCCTAATGGGAACTTTTAATAGTCTTGCTCTTTTGGAATATGCACATGCAGTGTTTATTGGGCTCTTTGGAGGCAGGTGCGGTGTGGTGGCTGGGCAGAGGTAAAGAAGAATTCACATATTCACACTCAGCAAAGTGACCCCGAGGAGGGAATATGTGCTGCCTGGATTCATGTTGTTGTGAAGCAAAACAGAAAAGAATATGATTTGAAAACAAATAAAGGGCAAAGTGCTTACTGGAAAGGTTACACAGTTATCAGTGAGGTTTCCAACCAGTTTTTGTCAGAGTGTGTGAGGCAGAGAAAGGTTGATAGTTGTCAGGTCCAGGCACAGCCTTCACCCCCCTCAGGTGTTTTGACATTTTAAGTGAATTTAAGCGCGGCAGTCTTCTGCTGCAACCCTACACCACAGCAGTCTCCATGCCGACAGCAGCACCAGCAGTTGTCTCCCAGAACCAGCCCTGACATTTTGTCTTCTTCCCGGCATGAAGTGAGAGTGTGTGTGCGTGTGTGTGTGGTGTGTGTTTTCATCTATGCCTGTTCCAGAGCTGCTGTGCTGCTGTGTGCTTCCTTCCACCCACCACTTTCTTTAGATAATGTAACACATAAAACCTGCACACACTCAGGTGTCAAACCGCAGAGGAAAGTCTGCGTGGGCAACATGGTGAGAAAGAGAGAAAAGATAGAGAAGAAATCATCCTCAGTAACCAGCGAGCCTTCCAGCGAAGCTCCGACCATAAACTGGAAGAACATACAGAGCTGCTGTAGGGCCGGTATCTACATGAAAATGTACTCTCAGAGGTGTTTGACTTTTTTTTTTTGTTGTTCTTTTTTAATTAATTATTGCACAAAAGCACCCCGCATTATCAGATCACACTAATGTTTCTATTTGTCTCTCAGATACTGCATAATTAGATGAGGTTCAGATTATCTGGTGATTTTCCACTGCAGCTGCAACATAGCTTGAAATAATTCTAACCACAAACCGCTAGTGCTTCATGCCCTTTGATCAACATTGTGTGTATCTCTGGGCCACCTCTCACCTCGTCAGTCAGACACAAGAGCTCATGGGAAAAAAGCAGGTTTAAAGATCTTTCGGAGGAGGATGGAGCTGGGTGCCACGGTCACTGTGGGGTTTTGACTGAGAAAGTTGTGTGTGTAGGTTGAGTTGTTACCAGAGTTGGTCAGGCTTTGAGTGCCTGAAGACAAAATGGAAACAAGCGTGATGTCAGGGTCAGAGGTTGGATGGTGGTCATGCTTTTACAGTCAACTAATGGGCCGGTAACCCTCTCTCTCTCTCTCTCCACCCATTGAAGGACACATGCAATGCACTGCAGTCAATGTAATGGCAAACCCACTGCTAGCAGCTAGCAAGGAGGTGACAGGAGAGACGGTCTTCTCATGCTCATGCAGTCTGACAGTCAATGTCATGCTGTGTCTACTAGTCTCCTGGTTAACTAATGTGTCAAGTCGAGTCTTAAGACAGGAGCTATACTAGTGTCAGTGCAGCTACAAAATGACACATTTTGACAACTTCCACAATGACACAAAAATTCCAGGTGTTAAAAATTCATATCTTAATACCACACTGGCAACCTAGGGGACTTACATGAGCAGTAGATGATGGTGGAGGAGGAAGAAGCTGCCACATAGGAGAGTCTGGCATTCCTCTCGTACCAGCAAGGACAAAAGGTGGAGTTTGTTCCTTTTGAATTAATGCTAAACCATGTGATCAGAGCCATCTGAAAACATGTACTACCCTTCTCTACAGCAAGCATCAAAACACAACTGAAAATTCAAAGTCTGTCATCTAAGTAGGTCACTTCAGCAGCCCTGGAGAGCTCAATGATTATACATGTACATACTGCATAAACACAAGGTCACATGTAATATAACTTAGTTATTGAACAAGCTCGACCTGCCAACAGAACACCGTTACATGCACAGCGTCAGACGTTTTATGTACACACTGAAACGCATTAAAGAAATGTCCCATAATGTACATCCATTACTGCTTTCATCACAGGCTGGCCTAAAGCTTTCCACAAGCACCAGAGCGGCGTTTACATCAGACAGACAAATGACAGCGGGCCTCAGTGGTGATAGTCCGCTGCAGGCTGCCGATCAACGTTTAAAGTGAGACGCTGAAGTGACTCTCTGTCCTGTTGTAAAGCTAAAATGCTCATTTCTTCTTCGCCACTTTAATGGTTTGCTAATGAATCACAGGCCGGTGTTCCCAGCTTTGTTTATTGTGCTGTTTGATATCTACAGAGATCTGCATCAGCACGGATAACAAGGCTGCCAATTAACATGGCTCCCATTTCACCGCCCTGTTAGCACTCAAGATTTAGGGCAGATTTACCTCCCATCACTAAATGGTTGGGTTTAGGGTCAAATTACAGCATCAGACATTCTGCCGCTTCTTCCTCATACCCTTATCTTACAAAGTGGGCTGGGACATCAAAACACCTAATTGGTTGCAGAAATGTAGCCACGCTTTCAGGCTCCAGTCACCTTTTTCTGCTCGTGCTCTTCATGCAGGCAGCTGTTGAGATCAACTGAGGGCATCATGTGACATTTCCAAAACCACAGCTTCCTTCCCCAAGAGTCACTGTAAAACCTGACACACCACAGGTCTGCGCGCTTCTGCTCTGAGGTGTAAATCTAGACTTTATTTAATAATTATTTAATAATTATCTGAACATTGCACTTAAAGCTAGGAGACATTTTTTTTTCAGCACAGGATCCAGGATGTGTTTGTATCAACCTCGGGCTCTGAGAAAACGCTGAAAAAAAAAGTGAACAAAAACTTTGTCCGTGTAACAAAAGAAACGCTCCGACGGGCCATTACCATGAAAAAAGCAGACTGGCTGGAAAGAAGCAGAGTCTACTTAAAATTGCAAATTGTGCCGAGGCCTTTTGAATGCTGTATCAAGTCTGGCACTTAATTATTGTGTGCTTTACATCCATTTATTCGTGAGGAGCTTGGCAGCGAGAGGCTGATTTTAATCTTGTCTGGATTTGTGTGTGTTTGTGCCTGTGTGTGTGTTCACATCCTCACCAGCTACTTTGCCGTACAATGGTCTGTAAAAACAGGAAGCTGAGCCGGGCACTTCCTGTGGTTTATCCAATCAGACACTTCCTCCGCGCTTCATTTGGAGCCTGTGTTTGTGTGTTTTGCCAGCTTCCTGCGGGGGTCAGTTAGCGAGGTCTACAGAGAGAGATGGGGAGTTGCTATAAAAACATCAAACGGCAGCTGCCGACGAATGGTCGTCATCATCGGAGAGAGGGGGAAATCAAAGCTTTGCCCAGATACCCTGCCTCAGCAATGGGAACCACCATGAACACCTGACAGCATATGTATGTGTGTGTCTCTGTGTGTGTTTGCCTGTCAGTCCTCAGAGAGGCAGAGGCTGGCTGATGTTTTCAAAGCACAGCCTTATGTGCATTAAGCTGTTGGAGATGACCTGACCTGGATAGAGGCAGCGGGTGAATAAATAAGTCAAGCAGACGCCCTCACAGCCCCTCACACCTCTCTGTGTGTGTGTGTGTGTGTGATTATTATCGATGCAGACATTTTCTATGCATGATCGAGTGGGAGTGTGCTCGCAAGGTCAAGATCAATGTGCATCTAAGGTAAAGACACAGCCGTATAGAGAGAGTGGGTGTATAATGTCCATGCCCACACATGTGCTGCATACAAGTTCATGCAGCTTAGTGTGTGTGTGTGTGTATTTGGTCCTTCTACCTCTGGGGCTTGAGGGCTGATATTAATGAAGCATTTCTCTCTGTGGAGCTCCATCAGTACAACAAGCCCCTGACGTGATTAGTAACTGCTTTGCTTCCTCTTGTGTTTGTGTGTGTTTGTGTGTGTTTTGCGGGGGCTTATTAGAGCCTGTCTGATGCATTGATCAAACTGATATTGTAAGCCAATCACACTGATGTATTTGTCCAGAGAAATGTATTAAATATTTATTAATATACAAGGAAAGTTTGTTATAGGTCAGATTTATATGCATTTTTCATGGGTTCTCTTGTTCTCTAAAGGGATGGCCCATTTCTTTCCTTCCTTTTTTTGGGTTATTTACATAACTTTCATTATTTAGCGATTTAAACATTGTGATGTTGCTGCTGTGATCGTGTCCTGCCACAACCTGGAACCTCTTCTAACTAAAGATGGAGACAGAGAATAAACTTCAAACTTTACTTCACTGAAGGATCTTTGGAGAAAACCAACATAATCAGCTACGTTGAATTTAATCACCACAGAGGTATTAAGAATCATAACAAAGAATAATTACAGGACCCCCAACAGATAAAATGACAGTGTGGCACACAAATACCAACACCTTTAAATGCAAATACTGTAGCTAACTTGGAAGCTATCAAAGCACCTCAGTTAACATAGTTAAAGAAGATGGACTGATAGATAATTCACACGTGTGGGCGGGGAGGATGAGCATGCTCGAGTAAGCAAAGGAAGGAAAAAGTAATTTATTTTTATGTTTTGCCCTACAAACAGGATGCTTTAAATGTCATTTTTTTGCAGCACATTTATTGATCGCTACATCATTATTATTATTACAGTATCTGCTCTTGTTATTAACTGCATATCTGTGTGCCCACTGTGGAAAAGAGCATGTCAACATTAATAAGAGGAGTACATTACAGCAGCTCCTCTGCTTTACGGCTCTGTACTCTGTGCTGCCCGTCTAATAAGCTTCATATGGGTGTCGTCTTTCTCTGCAGGACGCCACAACACTTAAAGCTCCCCCCTCTGTAATGAGCCAAATGGTTTAATGTGGCCACAAAACAATGATACAAAAGCTAAACGCATCCATTTTACATGACAGGTGAGATAAGGCGCCGTGAGGTTTTGTAAAAATGCGTTTGTGCAAACTAAGTAGGTGGCTGTAAATGGCTGGGTGCAGCATTATCTTCTAAGCTTCTCGCAGCCCTGCTTAGCAAGGTGCTCATCATCCATCTTCATTTCCCAAGGTGCCAGCGCTTGTCTATGTATGCGTGTGTGTGTGTGAGTGGGAGAAGGAGGACATGAGACTCAGAGAAGGTGCAGTTGTTTGACTGTTAAAGAGATCCATTACAGCCTGATAGGTTGACCTCCACTCTTTCTCACTATACACCACTGTCTCCTTAAATTCCCCTCCCTTCCCCTCCTGTGATGAAATTAGATGTTCTACATGCCTGGTTTGCGAGGCGTTATCTGTTGCACCTAATTCATTCGCCCCATATGCCTGTACATTAACTCCCTCCGACATGAAATGCCTCAGTGAGCCGTCATCTCTCTACAACACATCTACTTCACAACACATGAGCACGATCAGAACGGGCATCAGTATTGCCAACAGTTAAATGGATCCACATAAAAAAAAAAACACACACACACACAGGCAACCGGCTTCCAAACAAAATGAAATGGACGGGAAGCGACCACTGACTTCAGATATCTGGCTCCAGAGTTGCTTTTTTCAGCCGTCATCAAAGCGGCGCCTGACTCTCTTCTTTCCCACAGCTATGAAATTAAGTCTAATCACGACTCAATTACTAATTGTACAATAATAATGTATGCACAAGCTGCCTGCTGTAGGTCAAAATAATCATTCACATATCTGATGCAGATTGAGATGAATGTTAATATTAATAATCACAGTTAACATGCAGATGTGATGGTTTCTTATTAGTATGTAGATACACTTTTTTAATGGAGACACACTTCACTGTCTGCTGCCTTAATTCTTAGTACAAGTCATCCAGAAGAACATTGTTAATAAAGCAAAGTGCAGGACAGCAGGCGGAACATATGGGCCGTCCTGGCTGGTTGAGTTCAGCCTCTTTATCTAACTTTATATTAAATGTTTCAGAGCGACTCTCTGTTCTGATCTCTGCAGTTTAAACTGTAAAGCAGAGTTTCAAACATTAACCCTAAAACACAAGAAAAACATTTGTTTATTAGTCCCAAACCATGATCTTCATCAGCAGTCTGCAAAGATTTAAAGGACCAGTCTGCAGAGTTTATTTAGCTTTTCAGGCCCTGGTCCACTTTGTTTTTACAGAAGCCTCGAAAGGACAAACAAAAACATTGACTCTAGATTGGACACTGCCTCAAGTGGCCATTAAAAGAACTGCTGTTTTAGGCATTTTCGATGTTATTTCTCAGCCCTGATGGACACTCTACACAGGCCTGACACAAGTTTCAGCTTAGCAATTCAAATGTTGAGCCTGCAAGCAGGACGACAGCTCATATCATCTCTAAAACAGTGCTCATCATCATCATCTCAGATATTACGATACACATGTGTTTGTCCGTCCTGTGTCAGCAGACAAATGAGAATAGTGCCAAAGTCAGCCGGGCTTGCACACAGTCTTCCGGGACCGAGTGACATTCTCCAGCACCGCTGCTTTAGCCGGGCACAGCGAGCCATCAATCTTTATAAATCATTCAGTTCCCCTGCTTTGCCCTCCACACACACACACACACACACCCGTGAGAACCGAGTGCACACACACACACACACACCTTGGTCCAGGTCTTGTTCTTTTTTTTTCTCCTGCAGTGCTTTTGGGATCACTGCGGTTTACATAACTGTGTGCACATGAATGGGATTCAGCTGAAATGGGAGCTAAATGTTTAAAATTCCTTTTTTTAGAAACGGGATCAGAGATAGTGTGTTCTGTGGAGTCCGACAACCCTTAAGGCACAATCAGGAAGCCACGAAAGAGGGTGTTTACTTCAGTTAAAGTAAGAGCATGCATCATTTTAAAGACACAGCACAAAATTATTCAACCTCATTTGTAGTCGTTTTCAAATCTGCTGCCAATGACATTTGTGCTGTAATAAAACTCCTCCCTGTGTGCATTAAAGTTTCATCAGCAGCTGCAGTTGGAAAGCGGAGCTTGATGGCTGGTATGAGGAGCTATAGACGCTGCGGTGGAACAAATTACAGAGAAGAGAAGCACCAGATTCCTCCGAAACACCACAACAATGACCACAAACCAGCCTCTGCTCACTACCTGACAGTGCATGCAGGAGCTATCACTTACAGGGTGAATTACACGCGTATCAGCTGTCCCTTTTTTTAATGCTTGCTCACTGAGCCTATATTGACTTTTCATTAATCCTGTGGAGGTGCCACTGTGTTCCCATATATATCTGCTTCTTGTATAAACACCTGTCATCCTAGTTTTACTTAATAAAGCGAGCGTCAGCGGTCACTTTACAAAAACAAGAACCAATCAGCAAGGTAAGGTTAAAGGTCAAAATTCGGCTGTTATTATCAACAGAAGCAAATGAATAGGAATTCAGCAGCCTGATTGGGACTGTAAAGGGAGCAGTGAATAATTTATCACCTCTTTTTAAAGCTCTGTTGGGAGTGAAGAATGTAGGATATTATGTGCGGCTGAAAAAAAGTCAAATTTCAAGAGGATTTAAATTATTTAGTACAAGCTGTGAGCTGAAAGAGTTTTAATAAATGGGAATGAGACACTTTTTTCCGGCTTGTGTCACACAAGTTGCGGCTGTTGCGGGTCGTCCCCTGTGGTCACCTTGTATCTAAATAACATGGCGGCCCATTGATCTCCAGGGAGAGGCTGCGTTAGCTCCGATTTTAGCCCACAGAGGAATGCTGGAATGTCAGTGGCTCCGAGCCAGCAGCCTTTTCCTGGCCCGACCTCTGACCCCTGCCACTGCTGCGTGTGGGGGGGCTAAAGTAGGCGGCGACCACCTGCTCTCCTTCTGATCTAATGACCTTGGCTCCCAGTGTACCAACAGTCTCACACACACACACACAGACCTCACTAACACAAGGTCTGGAAATGTGCAGTCTATGGATGGAGTCATGCCCTGTGATCGTGGGTAAACACACCAGCTAAAGCCTGACTGCACATGTCAACACACACACACACACTGGGCTGCCTGTTCCAGTCAGGGAACAAACATACGGGTGAACAGCACCTGAGTGACTCTTATACAGGAATAAAAGCATCATAAAACAAGCCTCCCACTGTACCTACGTGTGTGTGTGTTAGACGTTTACGGCCATCATCTGGTAGCTATACATAACATCATTACCCCATCCGTTTATGTGAAACTCGCTCCGCACACACACATGTGTATTTTCTCCATTCCCATGTGACTGACTCGTGAAGTAGGAAAAATCTGCACCATGACATCATCTGGCCAGCGCTAACCTCAGCCGCTTGGCATGGGTGCGAACAGCCGGGACTGCCAACGTTAAAAAAAAAAAAAAGGGAACTTGGAAGCATTTTTAAAAATAAACGTGGAGCGGTAAAACACCGAGTGACTAATCGGTGCGGAGGGTTAAGCCGGGCAGCGTGACTGAACGGGGAAAAGGGGGGGGGGGGGGGGCGCAAAACTTTGGAGCGTGGCCGATGTAATCAGACTGAAAAGGGCCCTTTATTCCTGGTGTGCCAGGTCTGCAGAGATATACGCACAGAGGGGGAAATAAAGAGAGGAATATGGGTAGAGAGGCAGAATACAAGGCCAGAGGGATGGATATATATACATATCTATATATATATATATATATATATATACATATGGCATTGACAGTAATACAGGGACAGATAGTGTGAGAAGCAAGATGAGAGATGGAGGTGAAATTAAAGAGGAATGCAGATGAAAATAAAGCATGTAAGGGTGCCGAGCATAGAGGGAGCTGAGGGGTAATTTGAGATGATGACAGTGCTTTCCTTCCTAACTCCAGCTCTGGTGTTTCCATCACACACACACACAGAGAGAGAGAGAGAGAGAGAGGGGGAGAGAGAGAGAGAGAGCCTGGTTGTAATGTCACACAGTGTGTGTGGATGTGTGGTCGGGAAGTGAACTGTTCTGTCATAAAAAATACATCCTATATTGAGAAAAAGCTCTGTGGATGCAGCTCTCAGAGAAACACACACACACACACACGTCGGTAAACACAGCAGCACTATCTCTGTGAGAGCAGGGGATAAACACAGGGTATTCCCTCATCGCCCCTGGCTCCCATTTCTGTCGACGGAATGGAAACGGAGAGAGGAGGAAGTCTCAAAAAAAAAAAAAAAACGACTGCAAGAGGGAGAAAATTATAGATCTCTCTGTCACTGTCTGCTTATGTCATGAAAAGCAGCCGACCACATAACATTAGCCGCGCTGGTTCAGTGCACTCAGACATTGAGACATGGCATTACCAGCATGTGAAGGGTTTTCTGCCGCTGTGTCACTGAAACAAACAAAAAAAAATGAGTGAAGAGGGTGAATTAAAACACGCAATCCTGGTCGGAAAGAGAGAAGACTAAACAGGGCTGAGGGAGGGAGACTTCCCGAAGACGACGGCGCGGCCTTTGAGTGTCTTAACCGTGCAGTCGCTCCCACCGCCGATCAAAGGCAGAGAAGTGGCTTGGCTCTCGGTGGCATTAAGTCACGTTAAGCCCAGACGGAGGCCATACACATGCTCCCACAAATAAAGCTGGCTGGGATTAGACTGACAATGGCCCACAGTGAGTCACAGGCTTTCAAACGAGGTCAGACCGCAGTCACACAAGCCAAGAGTGTGCAGGAAGTAAAAGATGTGCATGCAATGAATGGCCTGAACCACTCAAGGTGCGGTTGATTTAATTTGCTGGTATAATGACAGCCTTAATGTTTCTGTGGCTCCTTTTAATGGCTTCATTTAAGATGAGATGTTTAATGCTCAGTCAGCGGTGTCGAGGCAGCCGCGTTTTAAACCGCTGAGTTTTAATCTTGAGGATTTTTTGACACCCGTGGTGTGTTCGAGGACGGGAAACCTGTCCCGATCAGGTTTTTTTGCCCTCGAGTGTGAGTTATTTGATTTGGAGTATCTGCCGATACCGAGTCCGGATCCGATACTTTTAGGGTTCTCTACAAAAGCAAAGAGCAAGGCGCTCGTTGCGCTTGTGTGTGTGTGTGTGTGTGTCCACGGCGCTTAATGCATCACAGCCACATCAATTGCATATTTCCACGTGTGCTACCTGGCCACACAGCCCACAACGCACGCCAGCAAACTATACATACTTCAGCCGTTCCAAACTAGGTCGTCGGGGTCTTGAACCCAGGACCTCTCGCACCAAAGGGACTATACATACATATATATCAGAGTCCTGATCGGGAGGGCAACATCCGATTCCGATCACGTCTGAAATGACGTAATCAGGCTTGATTTCCGATCATGTGATCGGATCGGGACGTCCCTATTTTCCACTTCAGGAAATCAGGCAGGTTTGAGGCGACAACCATTTACATCCTAATCTGGCTCCTCAGCCAAAATCCACATTTTAAACATGGGTCCATGTTTCACTTGCTTTTCATCTCTTCCTCCTTTGTGGTCGCTGTCTTTTGTCTGAAGGGATGCTGAGTTCAACCAATTAGCATGAGATTCACCTTAATCTTATCTTCTCCAACACATCCTTCATAGACTGCCCTAAAATAGCCCATCAGTTCCTGCAGTGGAAAAGCACATTTTGCTGGTGGAGTTGTTTAGCTCTGGGTTAAGAAGCAACATTTCACTTCTTAAGACTTCTTTACTAATGTCTGTGAAGGCGGATCGGGGGCCACAAAGCAGAAAAGGTGCCAAAACTGGGTTTAAGTTTAATAAAGAAATATTGTGACATTCACACAAACGCCGGCCTGTCAGCCTCTGCATTAGACACCCGAGCATGGCAACACATTTGGACTTGCCAACACTACCTGTCAGCACCAATACAGGCCTTAGCTCACACACAAATGCACACACACACACACACGCCGGCAGCAGCACACAACAGAAAGCGACAGGCAGCGATGGCGACGCTGGCTTTAAATATCGATGTGATGAAAGGGCGAGGCTCTGCGGATTGAAGGAGAGAAAGGAAAGGATGGAGGGAGGCAGAGAGGGAGACAGTTCAGAGGGGGGAACATGAGGAGATCAAAGACGTATTTCAGAGTCAATCCCTGGTTGGACTGTTTGAAAGCTGGTGGCTGTCAGCAGGCATGAGAATAAACACAGACGAATGTGACGCAGAGACTGGTTTACATACAAACGCTTTGCTGCTGTACACACACATACACACACTCACACACAGCAGAGACGCACGCACAACCACATTTAAACACAATCAAAAGAGGCTTCTGCAGAAATCTGTCCTCCTACCTTTATTATCCATCTCCTGAACTGTGTTTTCATGCTTCAATAAACAGCTAATATAAAAACCACAGAATACTGTAAACATGACTGCTACAGTTAGCATTAGCTTTTATTTGTAGGTTAACATGACTGATATTGTTAGCCAAAGCCAGCCACCAGGGGTGTAATCCAGATGTTTTGGCCACACTCTGGGGGAGTGGTCATGTCGTCCACCTTTATACAAAGTCTATGGTGTGTATCAACACACTGTGCAGGAGCTGGAGTACAAAACTGTTTTTAGTTTTTTTGGAAAAAGAAATATTTCTGCACTGGAGGATTTTTTCCCCCTTTTTTCCATTTCAGTTGAAGTAAAAAACATCATACAGAGGTGATGTTTTCACAGAATTCGTGTTGCATCCTCTCCTTCACTCTAACACCTACACAAATAATCAATCTGAATCCTGACATGGCAAACCTCTCCTATAGGAAAACAGCTACTAACTAATAATTTCATAAAGCAGTTCACCGGGGCCACGAGAACGGCCATCGCCTGTGTTCATTCTTTTCTATTTTAGCGCAGAGGGTTTTGTCTTCCTCCTGGCAAAAACATCACCTATTGTTTGGCTGTGATTGTCCGTCTCACACCTTCCATTCACATCTATGTGAGACCTGTGTGGAGGGAGGCTGGTTCTGTACTCGCACTGTGTGCCTGCTTCCTATTGACTGGACCAATAAATGATCGCCCTGCTCATTTATCTTACTTTGCGCATACACTATATAAAGGTGGTGGTGGGAGGGTGGGGGGTTGGTCTGAACAACTGAACTGTGGCATTTTTCTACCCACAAATGACCTCCACAGAAAGCATGCTTGTGCCTTTAACTTGTTTCCAGTCTCCTAATAGAAATAGGCACACAGTGCAGAAGGGGGGGAGACGGAGGAAGGAAGGATACTGACCACATGCTTCCCCCCCCCACTGCGCCTTACTGGCTGCTTTTTCCTCTGGAGGATTAGTCTTGTGTGTGTGTGTGCGTGAGAAAAGGCTGGCAGTTGCTGATAGGTTGCAAAGCAAAGACAAGTGTGGTTCTTGCACACAAACACACAGTTTTTTCAGTCCACCAGGCCTTCCAGAGCAGAAATACACAACCACACAGAGAAGAGCACATAACAAGGCACCTGGCCGCACGCTGCTCAGGTCTGGGAGGACCAGCTAACAGCAGGACATCGTCTCAGAGCATCAGGAGAGAGGCTCGTCTGCAGAAGGCAGAGTAGACAGACATCCTGCACGCACACAATTAAAACACTGTGCAGATAAATAAAATCACGTCAGCCACAAAGGCTCTGAAAATGTCAGAAAATGGTATTCCATGATGCCGTATCAGTTAATAAGGCTAAAGAGGAAGTCATCGGCTCATTACTGATCCCTGCGGAGACAGTTTTCCTGTTTTGTTCGTTAGGTAACCAAGCAGTTTATTAAATTACAAACACAAAGCACAAAGCACTGCCGTTCTCTTCATTCTCCCCTCATCTTGCTGTGAGAATCACAACATGCATGCTGTGACTTTTTTTTTTGTCACAACAATAAGTGGGTCAAATCAGGTTTTCATGAATGGAAATTGAGTAAAATAATCCTTGAAAGTTTGAAATATGGATCACTGCAATCTGAAGACAAAGACCAAAGCCAGATGTTAGCTTGGTGGTATCGAGCTCTCCTCCACACCTCATCGGCCTCAGGTCTGCTTCCTCTTTGATATAAAGCATGGAGCCACCTCAGCACAGGCAGCGCTGCACAGACCATTTATAGCTGGGGTGTGTGAAAACATCCACACACACTGCTCTGACCCCTGCTTCCTTTCTGCACTAATCAACACCCAGACGTACGAGTCAACCAACAAGGCCCCGCAGGCATCGCCGTCTTCCTGACTACCTATCATTACTGCCTCACCTCTGTACATTTTCTAACCTGTCTCCCTCTTCCTCTGTAGTAAAACATTACAGTTTACAATGCACTTCATCTCCTCCGCTTAGACCTGCTGCCTGCTTGGAGATTTGGCATAAGGGAAACCCACCCATCTAGATGCAAAACAGGGACAGCACACGGAGAAAGGCAGAAGTGTAAAGAGGTAGAGGCCCAGAGGTGTGATTTTCCCGTGTCCCATCTCCTGTTAGCCGCTCCCACCTGACCAACTAGACCCAAAAGGTTTAAATGCAGCAGAACGTAGCGGCAGAGCTTCATCATCTCATTATCCCCCAGAGATCCATTTCCCTCCATCGCTCTTCTTTGTCTTTCACCTCTAGATACCTATACATCCTGTTCTAGCCCTCCTCCTCTGCCACCTGCCTTCGTCGCCTCTCCCTCCTCCACCTCCACCTCCCCCTCCTCCTCACTGCCAGATTCCCTAATGAGGCTCAGTGGGAACGCTCTCTGGCTCCTTCCCTGAAGATAGACCTGTTCGCTTTCTGTTGTTTCTGAGGAGCTGCTAGAACGGGTCGTCTGCTGAGCGCACCAGATGGCCTCACTGCCCTGCGCGCACACACACACACGCCAACACCCGCACACCAAGCATTTGCATGGCATTAAGAAGAAGACAAACATATGTGGGCATGCACAAGGGTTAGGAAAGGGATGGACACACACCCACACGAGGGAGCTGCAGTGGACTCATTCCGTCAGGCTGCAGGAACATCCCCTGGCAGTTCTTTGGCATTTAAAACGTGCTGCAGTGAAAGGCATTTAGGGAAACACAATGCTGAGTTGATTTATTTAGTGCCTAAACGCTGTGAACGTTTCCTGAGGCTGTGCTCAAGGTGCGCTGCTTTTTCATGTCTGAGCGCATTGAGCTACGGCTTCATGTGGAGGAATGCACTGACATCTTCATTAACTTTCCTCAAATTCAAAGTGTACACCATGCTTTCAAGTCACGCCGGGTTGGAGTCTGCTTACACGCGGCTTCACATCCAGCTTGGCGTGTATCAACATTTCATCCAGAACTTCCTGCTCTTTTTACGCCATGTGGGCAAAAAGCAATTATGTTCCAACACGAGCCAGTTTATGCATCAACTAAAACACCTTGTTTTTCCTGAATTGATCACTTTCTATTGAAGAAGCACATATATAGTGCTGCTTATCCATTTTTATTTGCATGCATCTTGTGACTGAGTCACTGTAGATAACTTTATACAAACAAACTGCAATGTTTGTGGCGTCAGACTAAGACCCTGTTCACACTGGGGAAATCAATCCGGCTAGAGCGGGATTCGAGCCGTATCTGGACATATCCATTTTTCTGAGTCTGAACAATAAGAATCTGGATATATCTGGATTGATTTCGATCCACTCCTCGGAGGATCTAGCCGGATTGGCTCAAATTTGGCTCAGGTCTGAACACAAATGCGGCTAGCGAATCCTGCTAGCAACGTGATACTTCGGGTTCACAGGGACAGTGTCTGGGTCACATACAAAAGCCGTACATAAACAACCATCGAACTACAAGAGCATTGCCCCGAGTTTATTTTCGACAGGGCTACAAAGGAATAAACTCCTTTTTGAACCGAAAAAATGAAAGAACCAGCGACACAGGACGAAAAAAAAAAAAAAACGCATGTGCACAGGCGGTCCTACGCTCCACCTAGCTGTTTGGAGGACAAGAAACAAACCAGACTAAGCCAAATTCATACATAATAAAAATTGTAAAGCTGCCCCAAAAAGGGAACTTATCAATAGAGAAAAAATGTTTTTGTGCAAGTTGAGTAAACATGTTTTTTTTTTATTTCCGTTATAAAGAACTGCAGTTTTTAACCCAGCCAGCTAATGTGACACAAAAACCTACACAAAAAGTTTGACAAAAGAACAAACACATCCAATCAGATCAGTGAAAGCATGCAGCCAAGAACAACACTCCACAGAGCAGCAAAACTCACAATATGAATCAGTATTGTTGCATTCATAACTGAATCTGGCAGACGACCACACGGAACGATCGCTGAATGACTGCTGCTGCTGGCGACCAGCTTAATGGGAAACTATTGGCTCTGTCTGAATTGAATGGTAAATGTTTAGCTGCTCTATCCCTCCCCCCCCCTCTCTCTCTCTCTCTTCCTCCCTCTCTCCTTCTCCCTCCAACAATATGCCGGTAATTGGATAATAAACTCCACCTTGATGGAGAGTAGAGAATATTGTCTTTTTTAGAGCGGAAAAGGTCTGAGTCTGATGGGCTTAACAGGCGGTTGTTGAGGATATCGAGTGCATCGTGATGGGTCAGATTGGTTCTGTTTTTCCTTGCCCTTCACTTCCCTTCACTTCCCTTCACTTCTCTCACGTTCTCCTGCTGCCTTCCCTCCCTGCCATCCTCTGTCTGTCTAGCTTTTGCTCCCTCTCTGTCTCTTGACTCTGACTCATGCAGTTAGCAAGCAGACTGTTTTGTCCAGGTCTATTTCTGGATGTCATGCTGTGGATGAGAAAAATAAGATTAAAAACAGAGAGCAGAGGAAAAAAAAAAGAGATATTTCCCCGCGGCTTAGGGATCGAGGAAACTTAAAAACAAAAAAAAACAAAATGATAGTCAGCAAAAAGGACAGTCTGTCATAGAAGCACAAACACACACAAACACAGGGAACTAAAATACCACAACCATTCCTGGTGCTCCCACAGCATCAGGATGCCCCTGAATGCATCACAGTGAGCCCACAGCAGCTTGCAGCCCGATCGATAACTGAACCTGATAACCATTTAACAAATTGACTTTTGAAATGGAGCTTTAAATGGATACAGGCCGCATATGACTTCAGAAAATTAACCCCTTGTGAGCTGAGCTTCTTTACGTTTTATACTCCAGGTGCAATTAAGCTAAGCTGCTTCTAGATTATCTAGTATTTAGATTGCTGGTACTTAACTGCTGGTCACGTGGGAGTTAGCACAGCTATGTAGCCATGACTTTTTTTTTGTTCTTACTATTTGCGTGGATATTTAATCAAGACATATAAAATAACATGGGTAAAACACAGTATCAGACCTCGGTTGTATTATCAGTCTGGAACACATCACTGGATTTTAGATCTAGAGGGTAAAAGGTTCTTAATTTCTTTTTGTAGAAAAAATTCTTCCACCACTTTAAAAAGGCATGTGGTGGAACCATATTTTGTATTCAGGAGGACAAATTATTACTTTCAGCCAAGCCGGAGAGGCATACCTGAGTTTCATTACATTTAAATGTTTGCACAGCGAGTCATCATTTGAAGGGAAAAAAGGACACAGAGAGAACTGCAGAGAAAAAATTAGAAGCTGTTCAAATGTAGCTGGTCAGAACCTTCAGGCCTCAGGCAAAAACCTCTCAAGTAAACCAACCAGACCTCACTTTCAGCATGATTTCTGTTTTTCCTCCTCTTGTTTTTCACCTTGGAAGCTCTAACTACAGCTGTCCTCCCTTTGATGAATGTCATCCTCGTCGGACTTAACAGAAGCTGTGGAACAAAAAACGAGGAGTCATCTCCTCCCTCGTGGATCATAACAAATGCTCTGTATTCATCATCCTTCCCATTAGATCACTTTTGACCGAGATATTCCACTGTCTCTGTGACTCTGTACAGGCCGCTAACTTCCCTCCTTCTCTTGCCAAAGAGGTCAAGGTAAGTTCAGTCCATCGTTACCCTCCCCATGTGTGATCCTATGGGGAGTAATCCCTCATTGGACTGACACACACACCCACACACACACAATGGCTTCTGCATTCACTTGAAACCACAAAAGGTGTGTCAGTGTGTGCATGATTTACATGGAAACCTGAAGAGGGAAGAAAAAAAGGCGAAATGTGAGATGTTTTCTGCTGGACAAACAGCGGCAGCATTTTTCTGCTGAAGGTCCCCTGCGGATCAGCAGAAAGCCAGAGAATGTGACTTCTCATACGTCGGCCAGGCTGAGCTTTGAGCTTTGATCCCTCGCTGAAGAGAAAGTCGGATTTTCCGGCACAGTGAGTGACGGGTCTGCGAAAAGAGTTGGGACTGGGAAAAGCCGGGCGGTTACTAAGGCAAAAGGGATTTTGTGTGTGTGTGTGTGGTAGGGAGAAGCCAAAGACACGAGGAAGAGGGGGGGGGTGGCACCACACATTCTTCCAAGTTATTTCTTTCTTGGCTACAAAGCTTTTCCTCAATGAGAGACGGAGGGGATGCGAAAGGGCTCAGAAGTGTCTGTTGTCTCCGGGGGCTTTTGGAGGAAGCACTGTACCAGAGACAGGAGGAGACAGAATCCCGGACAAGCGGGGAACAATGGCGGTGACATGGCATAACTAATCGATATGAGAAAGCGCTAACTCGAGGACGGGGGTCAGAGCTCTTGATGTGGCGGGCACTGTCTCTGCCAGCCTGCTCCACTTGTGCTCGCCAGTCCCGCCATCCCTCCACCCCTCCACACCCTTCATTTCCTTTCTCAGCGGACATCTTTTGAAATGCTAAACAATCAGGGCAAAGTCCACACCTCGGGTTTCCCCCTGAGACAGCAAGCTAATTTTTCCTTGGCACTGCCCGGGTTCACCCAGGCTGTCTGCTCGTCCCTCCCAGAAAGCGAGTGCTGATGGAAGGATAAGAGGCTGAGAACTAGCAGGTCAGGGCACTGTGAGGAGGAAATGGTGGCTTTTGATGCCATCATTATTAAGACTGGCAGCTGAGCATAACTAAAACATGTCTTTTCATTTACAAAGAACTGATCCTTTTAATCTTTAAATGCTTTTGACTCCATCGTTTGTATTGTTTAACTAAAATTCACATTAAAATATATGACATCTTGAGGCTTTCCTCATGGTTATCCACACAGATTCCGTCCCTTTTGTAAAGCTCTATCCTTGCCGCCGTCCTTGCTGAAGGCTGTAGCAGCGCTATTCAGCATTACCTCACAGCGCTGCTCATATATTACAGCCTTTACATCAACAGTTCCCTTCTGAGAAAACCTTAATTAATATGGGCAGAACAGAGGTGTCTGGCTCGAGTCAGAAAACACCCCAGAGACTGAAAGTATGATGTTAAATGAGGTCTGGACGTGGCGGAGGTTAGCGCTGACCGCACTGGCTGAAGCAGCTGCTTGCCTGCTGCTGTGTTGTGGTTTTAAAACAAACACTGTCACACATGCGTCCATATACATACATATTTATACACGCGCACACAGAACCCGTCTGTTTCTGTGTTTTGGTCAGGAGCAGGCCGAGCCTCTGCGGTCTGGTAGGGTTCAGTAACACACATGCTCTCTGTTTATGTTGCGCTCACAGGCTTCCTGTGGTCTGCTGTGCTCCGGCCTGACACAAACTGCACCGTTTCTCTCCAACTTTTTCCACCACTGCATCGCTCTGAATTACCTCAGCCGTCCAGCTCTACTTTTAAATTAATTTTCGGAAAGCCTCAGTGTACTGATTCAACTTTAAAACTATGTTCTGTTTGTGTTTTAGAGATAAGCTTTTGGTTACATGCAGGTCATTTGGTTCACGAGTGCCTCTCTTGCTTCACTTTTTCACCCTGTTAATCTCTCCTTCTCTCTCTCCACTTGCCTCCTAACTTTGTCTGCTGCGTCTCATTTTAAGGTCTATTGTAAAGAAGCCAGCAAGTTTACAGGCAGGGGGGAAGGGGGGGGGGGCGGCTGGCCTGAAAACACAAACGGGGGTCGGCGTGGTCGCAGCAGAGCGTGACGGATACAATAACCCCTGCAGCGGAAGCACCCATGTGCTAAATTACTGCCACAAATGTTCTTCCATCAGGCTGCGGCAGGCCCATCAGAGCCATTCGGCTATCTCAAGCCCTGACTCACTTTTCGCTTTCCGTTACATAATTGTGTCCTCGCCAGGTATACGTTCAACAAGTAAGGCTCCAGTTAAAGGTGAGATGAGGTTGAAAGGAGGAGGACAGAGGAGCAGGAGGCTTTAGATTGCTGGTATATAGAGGAACAAAACAAATCAAGCTGCTAGTACAGAGATATACACACAAAATGTCCAACTTGTGAGTAAGAACACAAGATACAGATGAGGCTGCATGCTAAATATTTGAAGCATCCCATGTCAGATCAGCCTGATTTCACCAGGACGATGGCAGAAAGTTTTATTTAACTATGGTTTCTCACACACGCTGTGCAGGACGTGAGAAACTGAACAGTTTGTTTATCCACAGCTGCATTTCCTCTGGCATTACACCTTGTCATTCTGTGATTTAACCGCTTTCTCCTTCCTGCCAGCAGCCACAAACACCTATTGTTCGCAAAGGGACAGACCACTTTGGATCTCCGCTTAACCCCATCCAGCCCATTCAGCAGAGAAGGAAGCCGAGCCACACCCATATCACTGTGGCTAAAAAAGACTTGTCACAGGAAATTCAGATGATGCAGGTCTCTGGAGCCATCCTACCTTGCTTGCTTAAAGGGCACTGCTGTAGTCAGGAGTAAGTAAGAGCTAAACAAAAACCCAAGAATACAAAAGCTGCAGCTGCGTGTTTGTTTAAACCGTCATCAGGTATAACAAGATAAAATGAGCCAAGGACGGTCTCATTCAGCACAGCAGGTAACTGATTGATTATCACGTCGTACATTGATGCACAGCAATTAATCTGAGAGGCACATAGCAACGTTGGAGGAGTGAAAACAGGGCAGAACTGAGCTTTTTATGGTGAAACGTCTCTCTGAGGTGCCACAGCTCATTATGAGTTTAGTGTTTAAATAACGTGAGACAATTAAATAATTAAAAAAATATTTAAAACAAAAGTACTATTATCATATATGGTGCCTGTACAGGGTTAAAATTGCTGCAGGGGTTGGATGATCTCACCAAAACATCATATAATTGTGTATGATTTGAGTACAGAATCACAATCTGAACTGCAGCCCCACCCACTCATTTAGCTGAACCGATTCACATCATTTCTTGTGCGTCCTAATCTCAGCACCATGTTTTTGTTGAGAATTTACTCTGAAACTTTCAAGATAAAACACCTGGCTTCAATCCTAATTGGAAACACCGCACTGTAACCCCAAAATCCCTGCATATAGACGTGCGTTTATGATGTTTATGATGTTTATGATGCCAGATGTGACAGAGAAAGAAAGATAAAGAGAAATGAGCTGCGTGTTTTACCTCCACCTAAAAACACCAGCATAAACTGCCAATTTCCGTCTGACAAACATGTTTATTTAACTGACTGTCAAAGTAACTGCCAATAAATATACTGTCCACCAACTAATCAATGAATCAACCCATGGTTTCAGCTCTTAAAAAAACAGACAGAACTGTAGCTGACATACAGGAACAGATGGACGGCCCGGCTGGCATTAACACAGACCACTGCCCCTTTATGCTCTTAGTGACCACTGATATATGTGCTTATACTTGCTGCCATATTGATTCATAAGGAGTGGATGTGCTCCTGCTGGCTATTAACTGACCTATTAACATAATGTATTTAGATCCTATTTTACTCCGTGGCAGCAGTTTGTTTGTGAAGCAGGCTCGCTGATGATGACAAGGGGGAGATATGATTTGATCTCTATTCTAAACAGACAGAAGGTCTCATATACCGTCGAAATGATTGTTCAAATCCGCACGGCTCAGTGAGCACACAAACACTGCGACGCCGCGATGGAGAGCCGCGGCATACTTTGACGGTAAAGACTGCTCATCACGCTGACAGTAAATAAGCATGAATTAGAGTGGAGCTGTAAACATGCAGCTCCAAACTGTTGTGGGTGGCCACTTGGATTTCAGTGTCCAGCTGTGTTTAGCACAGCAGACAGGCTCTTATTCATTTGCAGATTTCTACTCTGTGTGTGTGTGTGTTTATTTTGTGGCTATGCACATGTGCATCCATCCATGTAGAAACACACTGATAACTACTGACAGTCTGACACATATGGCCTTGATAAGGCTATGTTGGGTAATGTTATCTGACAATCATTAACCAGACAGAGGGCTTTGCGGCACTACAAGCGCCGAGATGAAGAAGAGCACACATACTTCAGGGTCTGAGCAGGAGGTGATAAAAGGAGAAAAGGTGTAAATACAGTCAAATTATGGAGGTGAAATAAAAACACAAAACCTGTTAAAAAAATAACATACTCCCACTTCTTCAAATTAACAAATTTACAACCAAGTCACATAAACAGCACCTTAACACATCAGTGGATTATTAAAAACTGCCCTGAGGTGTGTGTTTTCACTGAAGACTAGAGTTCTGCTTCCAAAATATGCAGACTTTGAAATCTGCTTCTGAAAACACACCTTAAGGAAGTAAAAATGAAAAACTGAAATGAAAAAACAACTGAAATTCACATACATGTGAGAGTGCTGCCACCAATGAGAGTAAGAAACTATAGGCAAGGCTTCCATGATGTCACCTGTAGGTTTTTGAGTTTAATGGGACTCCGGCTGACGACATGTTGGTCGTGTCACATTCCGCCTAAACTCCAAATACAGTCACAAAATCATCCCCCACCCCCGAAACAATTCTCACAAGAAGGGATCTTGGTCCTTATAACATGGGAGTCTATGTGGATAGATCCACTTTTGGAGTCTGCCCCTAGAGGGCTACAGGGTGAACTGCAAGTTTTAACACATCCGCACTGGCTTCATGTCTTAGCCGCTTAACTGCCACCAGACAGGGCAGGTGATGTGTGGGCAGCTTTGAAGAGATTAACAGATAACAGGACTAATTGCTGCTCTAATCCCACCTCAGCTCCCTGATTAGCCTGGAAAGTGAAGCTGATGCACACTCAGCTGACTATTTACTGCAAGTATCAACAGGGATTTTAGAACATTCTCTGGACGAAGGAGCATTTAGAATCCTTTTAAACTGGAACAGTCCTTCAGAACGTCTCAGTGAAATGCAGCCTTGAGTTTTCTGAACTAAAATGGGCTAGAGTCAAATCAAACGTCCCCTCTGACAAAACAAGAGCTTGGAAGAAAAAGTTGCTGCTGAAGAGGTCAAATGAGAAGGTGCAGCAGCTTTTTACAGTGCAGGGAAGCCTCAAACTTTCACCATGTCAGAGATTATTGCAACCTTTTCTTCTGTGGTCAAACTCAGAGCAGCGTGCCCAGAATGTGGACTCACAGGTGCTCATAGCAGCTTTAAGGCATCTGTACAAAGTTAGCTTCACACTGCCTGTGCCACATTCATAATTTAGTTAAAAAAACACAGGAACTACAGCTATGGGACATATTTTTATCACTATACAGATCCATCCATCATCCATTAACCCACTTTGTTCTGCAGTGCAGAGTCACAGTGGGCTGGAGCCTATCCCAGCTAACTACAGGTGAGAGGTGGGGTACACCCTGGACAGGCCACTACGCAGATCAAGTTCATGAAACGGACATAATGAGACTCTGACGACTTTTCTTCAGCACGATTTCCTGATTTATAAATCTCTGTAACGACAGAGCATCTTCCATCTACTCGCCTCACCCACCCCCAAAAAGATGCAGCAGCTGGGAAACGCAAAGCAATGCAAGTCCGTCTGTTCCCGCTCCCAAAAAATCCTCCCCGTGTCGTCCTCTAAAAAGTTTATCAGCATCCAGAGATGCCGCCGGCTTTGAGGCACATTTGGTCTCGCTTCATACTCCACATTAAATGCAATTTATTGAATAATGAATCTCCTCTGCTCCTCAGACCGTGTGAACTCAACAAAATTCTCTCAACACTCACAAAAAAAACAGGCCTTTAAGGTCACTCTCTGATCCCGGATGAAACTCAAACAGAATTTCTCCACGTCAAAAAAAAGGAGACTACAGGAAGTCCGATGCCCCCGTGTAGCTTAAAATATTGGTGAGGGCCCTTGCAAAAATGATGAGGAAGCTGTGCTGCACTATGTGGCTGTGTGTATTATGAGTCCACATGCTACTTAATGTACAGAAAAAAATGAATAAAATCCTCACTTCCGGATACATTATTCATGTTTTGTAGCTTCTGGGGTTTCCACATGAGTGGCCACAGTTAGAGTTTGCATCAGGCTTTGGCCAAACAAGATGCTGCTGAGTATGTAGGAAGGTGGGAGTTGTGTGTGTGTGTGTGATGGAAGAAGAGGCTGAGCAGTAAGGTTGCCTGAAGGCTTAAAAAGGAAGAACACTCACTGTGGAAAGCAGGGGGGGGTGTGGATGGGGGGACGCACCACTGGATCAGCACTACTCTGCTAGAGGGAACACACACAAGCCTAAAGCAGTTAGTAGCAATGCGCATATGCACATGTGGACGCACAATTTAACACACACACACAGCTCAGACTGCAGTGTAAATTTAACACATACTTGTCTGGATTTCTGTCTGTCCCCTCGTGGGCTGCAGTGCAAACACTTTACAGACATGCAAGCAGTCCTCCACTGTCCAGGCCAAAGAGAAGATACACACAGGAAGCTGAAGACCACCACACACACACACAATAAATCGCAGGTAGTGTATATACTGATATTATGAGCTCATGCCTTCCTTAAGCTCCTGGAAAGTCAGTGATCCCGGCAGAATATAACAGTGTATTTATAGATAGAAAGCTATGTAGCTGTGAGCAAATACTCCCAAGTCACCAGATACTCCACAAACTCCTGACAGGGCCCACTTGCAAATAGAAGTGCTTTCTTTCACACCGTCAGACACACACATCTGTGTCTGAGGAACCTCAGGAGAATTTGACCTATCACCTCAATATAGAGGCAAAAGATACTGAAAACACACAGCAAGCGGGAGCTGCCACTGCTCAGATGTGCTCCAGAAAACCGGCGACATCTCCTGCAGATTTCACCCCGAGTAATAAAAACAGGAGTTTAAGCTCACGTCAGATCATTTTACCTCATTTAAAGTGTTAAAACAAGGCAGGACATTCAGGGAACATGATCTACTGTTCTGATTTTGTTTTAATTGGCTTGTTTATTTTACCATTAAGCAAATGCCACCGACATGCGTCTTGTTATATAGAAACCACATAAGGATCCAAACAGTCTTCTGCCTCTGCTCACCTGTCTCCCCTCAGACAGCCAGAGAACACCATGTCTACCGAACAAGAGTCGTCGTGTCAACTTTCTCAGGAAATAAACACTTCACAATTTACAATTCACCCTGACAAAGAAACTACACCTGTTTGCCGAGCAGCCAAACAAAGCTCTGCTTCTCTGTCTGACACGCTCCTTCATTTCCTCTCTCTCCCTTTTCCCCCTATTTTACCTCTGATTCTCTGCAGGATTGGGCCTATCAGGATGCACCAGGGTGTGGTCGGGATGAAAGCTGGATCTGCTCTGCCTTCATGTTAATGCACAGAACACCAATACTTAAGATTATGAGGAATAAAGCTTCTTCATGAGACCTCACTATTGTGTATCCTGGGGGAGTGTGAGACAGAAGACGTGAGTTGGGAAGATGAAGGATAAGAAAAGGCAGGGAAGGAGAGCGTGGGCGTTGATTTAAAATATCCAGCATTACCTCCGGCAGCTGCACTTTGTCCTACATCGCCTCCCAAAAAACAAGCATGCACTCCTTCATCTGAAAAGGAGGCCCCCATCAAGCTCATGAATAAACACCACCGCTACAGCATCGCCAAACACATTGCCAAGGAATCTGGGAAAAAACTGTAATAAACCAAAATAATTCTCTCCTTCCTCTCTCCGGTCAATCACACACCCACGCTCTGGGCACACTGAGACTCTCCTTGGTGAGACCAGATGCCTTCCTCCCTTGCAACCATCTCCTTGCATCCTCCACTACCACCTCCTCCACCTCCTCCTCCCTCTCCCCTGTTAGTTTTGGCTTCGCCACTGATCCGTGAAGTGTTGTGGAATCTGCCAAATGAGAGCCAAGTTGTCGGTGGCGGTAGCTGTGTGAGCAGCCATTGTTGCCAGTCGTCGGCCAGGCTTCAAAAAGGAAAGAGATGCAGAAGAAGCGGTAGTAGTAGGAGAGTTGATGGAGAAGAGAGAGTGAAAAGGGGGACCATATGGAAAGGCTGTGGTGTCAACAAGGCACAACCGCTCCCTCTGGAAGGAGAGTAAACTTTCACACAAAAGGACCCCTTTGGGGCAGCCCCAACTTTTACACCCCAAGTGGAAGTCAAATCGAGCCATAAAGCAGGGTGAAGCAGACGGGGGACCAGGCCCTTCCATCAGCCTTCCAGGCAGCCAAATCTGCTCCAACAAAACCTCCTTTCTCTCCTTGAAGCCTTGGCCCCTTAAACACTGAGCCATGCACACATTCTTCAGTGACATAATGCTTTTTTAAGCTATTGCCCTCTTTAACACCCCCCCCCACTCCACCACCACCTCCTCCCACTCCGCCTTGTCTTTGCCCTTACTCAGATTTCCTCCTTCTGCCAATTACTATTTGAATATGAATACCAGCAGAGGGGTTAAGTGTTTGTTTTCGCTCTTGTGGTGGTGAGAAGTAAAGAAAGGAGGTCGGCGTGCAAGTTGACGTCAAGCGATCCGCAGTCCCATTGATGTGCCGTCGGTAGGTGTTTGCAGAACGGCCTGACGGGGCAATAAAAGCTGCCATTCAGCAGGGCCATAAAAACTGACAACAACTACCCCCCCACCCCCCACTCCTGTCCCCAGTGGAGCTGCTGCAATGCCCCTAGGGAGACACACACACAGGAGGTGAGATCTGCAACAACTGCTGACAACACTGAGAAACCACAATCTAATCAGACTGTTTTCTTATTAGGAGAGAGATGCTCATCTTTTTATGATGAGTGCATCAACTGCAAATATATAGGCCAGGGCTTCTGCCCACTGCCCCTCATTGATGAGATCAGTGTAGTAAGGGCTCATTCAGGATGAGACACAAATCCCCAGGAGCAACAGGACCACCGGCAACAACCTCCCCCATCAGCGCACACATATCCTGACCTCTCACGCACCAACAAACCCTACGGTCCATAGTTTAGTAGTGAAAAGTTAACAGCCATAAAACTACAGCCTAATTTACTCAAAGAGAAACCTGTGTCCACATGACTGGTCACATCAGCAAACAGGAAGCATGTACTTCACTTATAAATTTCAGCTAACAGATGCTAAAATGCCATGTGAAGTTTAGCATGCAGTAACCACAGAGGGCTTTGGCTTTTAGAAAGTGAGAGACGGTGAGCTTTGTGAGCTAGTTAATGCTGGAGTGGAGTTAATTTATCACTAAAAGTGGAAATGCTGGAATGATGGAAATGAGAATGTGAGCTCATAGCAGCGTCTCAGCATGCCGTGTTCCACACGGAGAGGGCTGAGATGTGAGTGTTTTTTATTATTTTTGATATTCAGACAGATGTCAGAAGTCAGAACTTGTTGTACGCGCCAAATCTGTAGACAGCAGCCATACCTCCCTTTCATCCTTCCTTGGCAGAGAATTTAATGAGAAGCCAATCATGCGTCTGTCCTGATCATCACTTCCTTGCCTCAGCCAGTCACATACCTGTCGAGTTTAATTGAGTTCACAAGGACCCAATCAGCTTCTTTCCCCCTCGCTCTTGTTCCCCCTCTGTTCTGCGCTGTCAGTCTGCACAGCTACCTGTCTGCCTGCAAACTTTTTACATCACTGTATCAGCACTAGTTAAGGATGAGAGCGCATCAGTAGTGACAGAGACAGAGAGAAAGAGCAGAGGGATGCTGTAACTTTTATTATCTGCATCTCTTAATAAACCATTCCTCTTAAACTCTTCTTGACAGTCCTGGGAAGGCAATTTGATGCCTTGTTATTCTTCACTCTTACAATTACTGCAAGGGGCGTTTCCAGCTGATGCATCTACAACAAGCCAGGGGCTAGCATGGGAAGAGCTGCAGGACAATGCACTTGGGCTTCACCGTCTGATCTGGTGAGTGTGTGTGAGTTTGTGTCAATCCCCCCCAAACCCTTTTCCCCTCGCTGCCTCCACAACCCTCCACCACCACCACCACCACCACCACCACCTCTGAGGCCAGGGGCAGCTTGGCTGCGCTGGTAATCCCTCAATGAATGTGGGTCAGTGAGCGGGGCTTTGCCTTCGTCACTCAGCGAGGGGACAGACAGCGGGGTCGTGACCCCAGCCATCCTGGATGCACTCGCACAAACACACACACGCTGGTGTTCACACGCCCATGTATGAGGACAAAGACCCAAAACGGGATGCACACAGAGACACACACACACACACACAAGTACGGCTGGGTGAGCAGCTGCACAGACGAAAAACAACCAACACAAACTTTAGGCGACTTCAGAGGACTAGACATATCTGAATATTGTCAGATTTTATTCCGAGCATGGATACACTGTTCAAAGCTTAGTAGATAGCTGCAAAGTTTATAATGCAAAATGCAAATCGGAGCAGGGTGCCTGATTGCATGAAAGCAAATTCTAATGTAGCCGACTTTAGCAGCTAACCAGCAGCTAGCACCAGCGAAGCTGAGGCCTCCATGAACGACAAAACTGTTAACTGAGGCAATAATACGTTTCCCATTGCTAAGCAAAGCTGAAACAACCCAAATACACAACCTGAGACGATGGTGAAAGATGGAGGGTTTTGAGATGGAGAGACATGCTCATAAGATAAAACAACAAACAGACGTTTTATGTAGTTATAGGCTTAACTCTGCCTCTTGCACACATGCATTCACCCAAATATCAAAGAGTCCTAATTAAGCTGCACCGTATTCAGACTAATTATCCTCCACATCATTAACATTCTCCATCACGGGCTTGGTACTTTATCTAAGAGAGAGCAGGCAATCATGAAATATTCATGATTTATTAATCTGACTACAGAAAAACAAACAATGGCAACCCGGGGAGTGTGACACCCTCTCCTGCCAAACAGAGAGCCAGCAAAAATGACTGTGTTTGCTGCCACTCGCTCTGCACTCCAAGTCACCAACAGGAGTCCACTATCAAGCAACGACGACGACGAGCTGACATTCAGGTGAATGCTGCTATTCCCACTTATAATAGTGTTTCACTGAGATAAGGTTGAGAGGATGTGTTGCTGCTTTTCCTCACTTGGCTCACAGCAGCTTCTGTCTCTCTCATTGTGTAGCGTTGTGTCAACAGTATGTCATCCGCTGCGGCGTCATGAAAATCACATCACTGTTTCCGTGTTGTTCCTCAGAGGGAGGAATCAAAGCGAAGAGAGAAGAGAAAATGCACGAGGTTGTTCTCAAAGATGATTTCCTGAAGTGGGAAAAATTTCTGCTGATGACACATTTGTGAAAATGAAAATGCCACCACGCTTGGTTGATCTTACTGTCATTGACTCCTAATGGGAAAAAAAAAATCTCACTACGTGCACAATTTTCTGGACTCTCCATTTTCTTTATCCCAACTCGCATGCTACACTCCGACATTCACCATTATCACTCAATCTCACACCCACTTGCTTCTTCTTCCACACACACACACAAACTTTCAGACATCCTCACTCACAAACTCTGTATTCTTCTGCATCTCCTCTTGACATTCTCTAAATCTTTCCCTCTTCATCGCCCTCCCTCTTTCCATTTCAGCACTCAAGTCCCCTGGGTGACCTTGAGCGGCAGCTGCCAGTGAAGCAGCTAAAGTACAAAGTCGATACGAGTCAACAAAGCTGGTTAAGTATTAAATGGGGGGGGGGTGATGACGCTGCTGTTAGACACATGGTGGCTTAAACAAAGAGTGGAAATAAAAAACTGAAAATATGTGCAATTGGACTTTAATGGAACACTCGACAAAAATAATGATGTACTTTTGCAATTGACTCATATTTTAGAGTCAATTAAAGTCATTACGTTTGACTTCAGCAGGATTATCTACTTGACAGTGGAACAGGGAGCACTTACATATATGAAGCAATGCTGTTGTAATGAAATAAATGTGTCATAGGCCACGCCTGAATAAATGTTCAGCTCTCAGAGATATAATGACAAGGTCATGAGTCAAACAGAAAGTAAAAGAGAACTTCCTATTATATAACAAATAATCATAAAGAAGAAAACACACACAAACACACACACATCTCGTTACTGCAAAATTCCAGCCCATGTGAAATTTTCAATTGTCCTGTAATAGCCTTTCACTGTTCTCTCCCAGGATTATTGTCAGCACCCCTGAAAACTCTGTGGATAATATAGCAGTGAATGGACCCTTTCACCAGCGCTCGGCCATGGAAGTGGACCAGAGTGACTCCAATTGAAAGCTATTGCAGCTAAGAAAATCAATTGAATAAATGTGTGGAGTGTGGTGTGCTGGTGGGATCCTGTTCCTGTACCTACAGACTGGCAACCAGTCTGGCCTCCTGCTGCATTCCTTTGTAGAGCTACATTCCAGTGGAAGGCTGCAGGGTCAAAGGTCAGGAGGAGGAGGAGGAGGATACTGGTCACAACTACAGCCATGTGAATATATATATATATATATAGTGTGTATGTGTGGGTGTAGGGTCAGTGGATGGATGTGCTCTGACTGCAAACAAACAGCTTAGCACAGTTGGTGTTCTCCCATTCCTCTCTGTGTGTCCTATACATTGAAAGAGCATCCAGGTACGTGCTTGCTCCGTGCAGCCGCTCGGGTCTGCCTTGGCAGTTCTCCCTCCTCAGCCGCTAACAGCTGCTCTGACACGTGTGTGCATTCCTGAGTCTGCACCACAGCGTCCCCGCAAGGCATCGCCTGTCCGCCCTCAGCCTCTGGAAGCGGAGCGTCAGCCAACACCAGCCGGCTGGATGCATGTATCCATTTACTGACAGAGCCATGTCATATTGGATTCAATGTATAATCAAACAAGTGCTTTAAAATGAATAGATTTAGTTGCCAAATGTAAAAGTAGGTGAGTATGCACAAGTTAAAACCTGCAATAGATTCTTAAAAGTCTGCTCTGGCTGACAAAGAAGTGCAACATCACAGAGATCCAGGGTACAACAACCAAATGCAGCCTTGATACTGGAAATGAAATAACCAAGCGCCAGCAGTATTGATCACAACAAATCAACTGTGAAACACTTTACATTGGAAAGAGTGGCCAGTGAGTGTTCTCATTTCCCTGAACCACTGCCATCCCCCTGGATCAATCATCCGATTACAGTGCAGAGATGTCTCAGAGACAAGGCTGCCTTTGGGAAAACAGGGCCTGACCCGTTGGGAAACAGAGCCATGAGCAGAGCAGAGCAGGGCAGAGCAGAGGTGGGCTGTCCAGAGACGACTGGAATGTCAGATAATGGATGGCATATCTCTCCAGGTGACACCGAGCCCAAGGCATCCAAGGAGAAGAGGGAGAGTGTGTGACTGTGTGCGTCTGAGACAGAGAGGGGGGGGGGGGGGGGGGGGATGACGAATGGAGAGACAAGTGCATGCTTGTGAAGTTTTTTTAGCTCCCTTTTTCGCATTACCAGATAGTCTGTAGCAGCGCTGGAGATTTCTGAGTTCATTTTAAGTTCAAGGAAAGTCACTTCCCGTCTCAAACCATGTGTTTAGTTAAGAAGTTCTTCTTATCTTTCCCCGCAGCTCCATCCTCTCTGTCTCTCTGATTGATTGAATGGAAATATGTGTGTGCTAACTTTCCATACGTTTCTTTGCTTTAACCTTAACCTTGACACCAGCTACACACCCATGAAGAACAACGTCGACAAGTGCTGTTATCACATGCCTCGAGTTTATCCAAATACTGGAATCCACAGGTTGATGAATGAAAATCAAGCCGGTGTCACTCAAAGGCGGCTGAACCTGACAGTGCAGCTCACTACGTAATCCAGCAATGTGAACCTGAGACTACACCGCCCTCTAAATTAAAACATACCAAGCATTCATGTGCAGCTGTTAATCCCAGGGGAGAATCATTAATTACCCTCCTTGACAAAACGACCTCGAAAATTAGAGGTAATCAACTGTCCCTGGGGGCTAAATGAAAAGGATGCCACTAAACTCCTGGAAATTGAAGTGGTTATGAACCCATTAGGATTTATTTGGATTAAATTGCTTCATAATTCAGTTAAAAGGTGTTACAGCACAGCCTGTGTAAACTACAAGCAGTTTTTTGTCACGGCAAGGTCACTTCGTCACACCCATAGCAGAAAACTCCCATGGTCGACTTTCACTTAATTTGCAGTGCAAGTACAGGTGCAAATCAGACGTGTCCATGCATATCCTTTTAAAAGACTGCAGCTTTCCCATGAGGTGGAGCTGGAAGGTGGGGAGGTAGGTTCCCAAAAGGAAGGGGGTGTGGACTGCGGATGTCCATGGAACCAACAGACCTGACTACAGATATTTATATAGAGTGGAGTGAGACATAAAAGGGCTTAAAGTCTGCACTCTGTTGTTAATATTAGTCTCAAAGGGTGCTTTATAGAGCTGTATTCACGTTAAAATGTAAAAAAAAACTTTACACGCAACATGGGCACAAAACTAAGCTGATGTGTGTTAATGAAAAACAGCCACATTCATAAGTAATGCATTCAAACTGTGCGCCACAGCGTGAGAACTGCAAGCGCTGCGCTCCCCGTGCGCTCTTTGGATGTGGATGACAACACTTTGCGCACAGACTCTGTGCGTAAAAGTCACAAAGGAACATGGACTTACTTGTCATACTCTGCGTTGTCCTTGTCGCACCGTGCGTCCTTGTGCTTCTGCCAGTCTTTGCCATGCTTGCAGGTAGTGAGCAGCACCACATCCTCTGCGTTGTGCACGTGGTATAAGGCATTCCGCGTGTCCGAGCCGATACCTGTCAGGTAGCGCTTTCCCTTAAACACCAGCATGTATTTTCTAAAAGGCGGGATGGAGTTGTACTTTAGAAACCCCCTCTCCCCGCCGGTCCTCAGGTGGTCCTTTGAGAAGAGGGGGATGGACACGTCAAAGTTGGGCCTAAAGTTCTCGGTGCTGATGCTGGCTTTGGCCAACATGGCCTGGCCGATGTCAAAGCCCAAATCTTCCGTATAGTCCGGCCACGTCCCCGAGTACAGGTTAAATATGAGGTGGTTCCTGCCGTCGTTCCACAGAGGGAGGTTCTGGATCTTGGTCTTCAAGTTGTGGACGTATTGCGGGGACAGCTGATCCCTATCCAAAGTGTCCAGACTTAGGACGAACAGACATGCCTGTCCAGGATCTGAGGTGTAAAACCTGGACCCCTCGATGGTTGATAAAATATTCTGGTAACTCTCTGAGATTTTCTCCCCCTTCTGCTGGGGATACACATAAACTTTGAATCCATTCTTCTGACACAGAGAGAAGTCAAAGCATGAATCCATGCGACAGCGCTTGCCTCTGTAAACACTCGTGTTGACGTCCCTCTTCTGCCTCGGAGATATGTGCAGGTTGTACTCCTCGGTGTCCGTCTGATCCCAGGGCAGAAAGGGGTGTAAAGGGTCCGAGAAGTGAGGCCAGGGCTGGTCGGACCGGTACCCGTTCCTGCTGCGGTCATGCCGGCTCCTGCTCGCCGCTGGAAGTTGAACCCCTCCGAGGTAAAAGAGAAGCAGCAGACTCGCACCGGCGGAGAGCAGGATCAGGTAGCGTTTTTTGGCCTGCATGTGTCCTGGGAACAAGGGCGAGTTGTTCAGGAATCAGAAATGTAAAGTGGCCCGAAGTTAGGCTCTCACCAACCCCGGCTACACCGCTCCATCCTCCAGCAGCCTCCAAGGATCCACAACCCCCCTTCTGCGTATTCGGTTCCCAAATCCAGCAATTGATCCAGTGCATGTGGGCGATTTTAAAAGTATTGTCCCGTTCTCCCTCTTCTGTAGAGTTTCTGCATGCCGCAAAACGCCTTCAGCGGAGCTTTTAGCGCATCTACAAAGATCAGCGCTGTCCGGAGCCTCTCGGACACAAATCATATGCTGCGACTCTCTTCCCGTGCACTTCTCCTCAGCCTCATTCAGGCTGCCTGTACGGGGTTATTCAAATGGAAAACTGTCCGACAGTCGCCTGGGAACTCTCCGTCTTACCGGATAAAACAGCAGCAGGGGTCCCCGAGGCTCTCCCAGACGTGAAGGTACAGCCCGGTCTGGATGTTAAACTCGGTAACACGTTGACCGGGCAGTGTAAAAAAAACAGACCCGTCGCGCTTGTATCCAAATACCTCGGGGTGGTTTTGTCCTATTCTCCCTTCTTTATCACTCCATGGTCCCGTGTGGAGAGCAGCAGAACAGCCGGGGGGGGGCAGCTCAGCGGTTCCACTGTAACCTGACGAATCCCTGCATTTCTCTTCTTATTTATTACAAGCTCCTCTCATACCCTCATGCGCGCTCATATCAAATAAAAAACCTCGTCGGCGGAGAGCCGCGCAGCAGCAGGCGAAGTTATCCGGCCGACAAGAGGGGAGCGAACGGCAAGCTCACACCGCGAGGAGAGCGGAGAAAATGTTCAAAACGACGGGATTCCTTGATCTTAGTGTCCAATTACCGAGTGCTCAGTTGTTCCGATTGTTAGTCGGTAACATTCCAATCCCGACACGACGGCAGCTGACGTGACATCCCACAAAGGCGCACCGGCGCCGTTGATTGGCTCATCCGTGGAACCGGAAGAGGCGGGACTTAGGGAATGCACCCATTCATAACCGGAGTCCTCCGCATGTGCAAATTATCTAATTGTAAACTGATTGGAAATCTGCCAGAGAGCAAAGAAAGCTCTATTAAAGAAGACTGGCGCTGGGAAGACTCACACAGACATGTTAGGGATCCATTCACACATTTATCTTCAGAGTTTTTCAGTTGTATTTTATTTACTTAAAGCCTATATTCTTTATTTCTTATCTCTTTATTTGATTACTTATCCTTTTGAACTTTAATGCTGTCATATTTTTGTTATTTGCTAAATGTATTGCATTTATATAGCACTCCTCTACCGTCTAAAAGTACTCACAGCTCTTTAACACTACCCATTTATCACTAAGTGATTCAAGGGCCTTGCCAAATGATGGCACAGTTAGTGAACATCCGCTCTCCCACCTGGGCCACAGCCTGTTTTATCTACTTTTAACACATTTAACACATTTATTTAGCATGTACTACTGTTTATTTGTTTGATTGTTTTGGTCATTTATAGGTGATGCTCACAGCCATTTCACTCAGAAATCAGGCAGGACTTCTCCCAGTAATTTCTCCCATTTTCTTTAAAAATGCTCTGAATGACAGATTCAGTTCTTAGTCTTATAATATCACAGGCTGTACAACAGTATCACTTCTTCTTTTGCATCATTTATTTCCTATATTTGAGACAGGAAACAGGGTTCTGTATGAGATGTATGACGCTGCCTTGTCTGAGGTTTTTTCTAATCTGATTTCCCCTTTGTGGTCCGACAAATCACAGACAGACTGAAGTAAGAAAAGCACCATACTATTTGCCTTTAGCATGTTGTAACACTGAGCCCAACATCTGCTCAAATGATAGATCTCATTGTAAATTTATAGCAGTGGAGGATAAGTTGTTGGACTAAAGTTTTCTTGTATCCACCAACAAAACCAAAGTGACACAGCAGAGGCGACCCGCCTGACAAGGAAATTAATAGCGGAGGAGTGACTCTCGCTGAGTGTCACCATGCCTCATAAGCCCACATAATCCTCCCTTACTGCCGTTTGGTGGCACAACGCTCGGGCTGGGTGAAGAGGCCATCCTCATTTTTTATCGGCCAATTAGCTCAGAAGAGGGGGACTAATTAGCCGGGCTGGCTGGGAGTCGGGCCAGGATCCTGTGGTTGGCCACAGCACTCATCATCAGAATATGCTGGTGATGAAGAGGACTGGGTGCTGTTCCAGGGGGCTGCTCCGTGGTCTCCGTGGTTGTCCTGCTTAATCCAGTGTTAAGCAGGTCACATAGGAAAGTTGGAGTCTCCCATGTTATCTGTCTGTGCCTGCTCTGCACCCTCAACAATGTCTTCTTAGAGGAGTCTCTGCACACATACTTCCACTGCCGCTCTCGCCTTTTGTTTATGCCTGGGGGACTTTTCTCTTAATTGCTTGCAACCCTAATGGGAATAATGTCGGCTTGCTAAATGACTCTTGAAGCCAGGATTGTGTTAACCAGAGAATATGGTGTAATTTGAGCAGTGTTGTCTTTAAGTGCATTGTGTGTTTATCATTTAACTTTTCTCCTAATTGCAGGTGGGGAGGTTGAGACCCAACAGCCTGAGACTGTTAACCGCTGCACCATGAAAGGCACCATGGTTTGATCCCCACCGTTTTGGAACATTTTGTGGCTGTGTGGTCTCGGCATGATGGTGGTGTTGAAGGCTGGGAGTCATTCCAGCGAGCTTTGCCTCTGCTCCACTCCCTTCATCATTCCTTGTGTACACTTCCCACTGATCACTCCCACCACAGGAAAATTCCCCTCCTCAGTCACACTTCTCCTTCACAGGACTTTATTAGGTCTGAGGAGATGAAAAAAAAGCATGGGCAGCCTTATAAAAGCTGCAAACAGCACAGTCGGGCAGAAACATCTAGCAAAGTGTTGAAATGTAGAAGAGCGTCCCACGAGCTATTGTTTCTCTCCTCGGCCAAAATGAAATCCTGGTGTCAGCATGACCATGAGCAGAAGTGAAAGATATTTATGTGCTGAATAAATACTTTAACACCCAATACTAGCTCTGTGTTCTCTTAATAAAGAAGTCAGAATACAGAGTAAAATAAAAACAGCACCTATCCGTCCATCCGACCTCCCACTCCACATGAAATACTCCCAAGCCCTGAGCTAACCAATGCTAACTGCTAACCGTGGCCACATTCAAATGCCAGACAGCAACTCATCAAAAAGGCAGGTCCAAATCTACTTTACATCTGATGGTTAGAATACAATCTGAGATTATATACAGAGAGCTGAATTAGGGATCATCAGGGATTATTGGTTATTTAAGAGGAAAGGGGAAGAGGAGTAAAGTTTATCGGCCACTGGAGGCCTCCTGACAGCCCGAGGCTCCACGCAGCTTCCTCCCTGTATTGTTTGACTGAAGCATAACAGAGCACAACATTCATCCACAATATGATGACCACTCAACCCAGACAAACACTGCACTTATCCCCATGGCTGCACCCACAGTGTGTGCAAACACACAGGCAGAGACTCCTTATTGGCATCTTGAATAGACGCACTCATGCTCTTTTATTCCAGACATGATGGTAAGTAGGGCTGTTAAACATCTACGCTTCATACGATGACCTCTGCGTCCATCTGCTGTGTGATAAGATCACGATCAGTCTTATCTGCTAACATGATAATTCCACTCATTTTAAGCTCTGACTGAATAAACAAAGTAAGCAAAGACCTGGATTAACAGTGGGCAGACTGAAACTGTGTCTAAAACACTTCCCCTTAGTGACGGCAGGCCGCCATGATACAAGCTTGCAAATTCAGGCCGTGGTAAACAAATACCCATGACTGGAAGGTAATCTGTGGGTTCAGGGAGTTTCAGGCAAAAGGAAGACAAAACAGCCTTTGAGAGTCTTCAGGCTGCTGCTGATCAGTCACTGATAAACCCGCCCACCCTTTTGGCTGATGTAACAAGCTGGGCTCCTGCAACGACAAAGGGTATGTGTGTGTGTGTGTGTGTGAAGGTGCACACAGACACCAAAAATACTGTATCTTAGGGGTGTGTGTGTGTGTATACAGCAGAGATTCTGTGCAAATGTGGTGCGAATAACGAGTCACAAATCCAATTGAGTTTACTTTTAAAGGCTTGTGAAGTGGCTCCTATAAACCGGAGAATGGAGCTCCACTGATGTAGTGTGTAATCTCAGCTGCACGGTCTCACGGGGAGTGCGCTCCTGCAGTCCGACAATACTGCTTTTATTGGGAAGATACAGAAAATAACACAAAGGTTTTCAAGTATTCATGCTCAGCCATTTGTCTTGTCACCTCTGCTGCAAACTTTTGGAGTCGTGAGAGATGAAAATATAAACAATATTGTGGCTGGGCTGCGCAACCTGAGGCAATAAATTAATTCCATATCTGTTCTCATGGCTGACACCAGCAAAACAGAACAATGACAAACAGGCCAGGAGTTTAGCTTAAGAGAGCAATGTGACTGATGCAGCCGTGACGAGTGAGTGGGAGTCCAATCTGGAGTCGGACTTTGTGTTCTCAGACTGCCAGCCTTGTGAACCGCTGCAGGCTACTGAATGCTAAATGCTGTAGCCTTGGCTATCCTTTCAAAGTGCTGCTCACTCCATGTGTGGGATGTCTAGTGATCTCCCTATTCTTTATTTATTTAAAGTGACCTTTCCACTCCCGAGCTGAGATTGCTTTGGGCAAACTGAGCCGGGTTTAAATGTTGGGGGGGTGTGGGAGGGGAGGCCGTCGTTTGTTGCCAGGGCCCAGAGCTGAACTGAAGCTGAAACTGTACAGTTTTTAACCCCAGAATTCTACTGGGAAGTGCCGGCTGGCAGGCAGCAGCAAATGAAGCGTTTCAGGTTAGATGTGGTGATAGGTTTTTGTCCTCATTAAAACAGAAATCCCTGCCACTGCTTCCTCATTTATATTCCACCGCAATTCGTTTCGAGGTGGATTTTGATTTGGGGGATTTGGATGGTATAAGGGCCACTGAAGCCAGCAGGAAAAGAATGCGTCTTGTAGTTCCACCTTACGCAAAAGCCCTGAAAGAACAAGTCCAACATTCTCTGCCCTCACTTACTTTCCAACTTTGTGATTAAAGAAAAAACCTCCGTCTTGGCTGAACAGAATGAAAGTATTCATTTCCTTCTGGAAGAGTCTAAAGCCATTCCCATGAAACACCTATTCTTAAGCACATTTAGGGCAGAATGTGCCAATCACTTGAAACATCGGCCCCTCTGTGGGGAGCTGAAACATAATGAGTGTCAGTATCATTAAATCTACCGTACTGACATTAAATCAGTTTCATTCAAAGGAGCTCATGCTGATATCATTGCTTCAGAAAGTGCTGATGCTGCTGTGGGACCTGCAGGCTACAGTACGAAAAGGATTTTGCATCCATTCAGAGATTCTCTAATTCCCTCAGGCACTACACTGCACAGTAATCCACTTAATTTACAATTACCCATGCAAGCCACACTCATATGGAATGATAAATGGACTCAAGTAATCCCACTGATAGAGTTGGTGAGCGTGGAAATCACAACAGCACATGGTTTATTTTCTATCTATCCGTTCACTCTTCAGCATGTTGCAAAACGTCGCATTTAGCAAACACATATTTACAGATATACACATATATATGCAACCCACGCACCCCCCCACTTCTTCTGCATACTGTATGAACTTCCCCCCCTGCCTGTGAGGAGATGTGAGGGTAAAACCTGGTGGTGCAGGGTGAATGTTAATGCATTAATTCCCCTGCCAAAGATCAGAGCAGTCGCTGCTCTTCTCAGCCCTTCCACTGTACCGACCTCTGTCCTCCTCAGTGTGTTGGTGCTGTCAGCGGCTCTGTGCTTAGGAGAAGCTGCTGGTAATGCCTTGTGTGATATAGCTGGACACCATCGGCTCACTTTCTGCTCGCGGTGTCAGGAGGACTCATACATACATGTAAACCTTTCTCCTTATTCAGACCCTTGGGGCTGCATCAGCCCCATGATCAGGCAATCATTTGCATAAACATAACTATGTGTTGCATTTGGAGGGTGTATTTTTTCATGAGGACATGTTGACATAAACACCTCTCTTATGGCAGCCCTGGTAGCTGATCAGATTGGGTATTTGCTGTGGTGATTCAGTAAGAATGCTCTGAAGATGGCTATTAACATAGTAATATTGATAACTCACTGGCTGAAATTACATACTGCATCTATACATCAAAGTTCTCTGATGACTCTGCCATTGTGGGCTGTACCAGCAGAGGTCGGGAGGCGGAGTATATGAGTGTGGTGGACAGCTTTGTGGAGTGGTGCGGACAGAACCACCTGCAGCTGAATGTCACAAAGACAAGAGAGCTGGTGGTGGACTTCAGGAAGCACCAGACACTCCCAAACCCGGTCAGCATCAAGGGTACCAACGTGGACATTGTGGACAGCTACAAATACCTGGGTGTCCACATTGACCACAAACTGGACTGGTCCACAAATGCAGAGGCAATATACAGGAAGGGACAGAGTCACCTGTATTCTACTGAGGAGACTCAGGTCCTTCAACGTCTACCAGACCATGCTGCAGATGTTTTACCACTCGGTGGTCTCCAGCGTCATCTTCTACGCTGTAGTGTGCTGGGGCAGCAGGATGAAGACGGCCGACACCAACAGACTCAACAAGCTCATTAGGAAGGCTGGCTCGGTGCTGGGAGTGGAGCTGGAGTCTGTGGTGGAGGTGACGGAGAGGAGGATACTGAGGAAGCTCCTCAGTATTCGTAACAACACGTCTCACCCCCTGCACGACACACTGCTGTCCTACAGGAGCACATTCAGCGGTAGACTGAGACTACCAAGGAGCAGCACAGAACGCCACAGGAGGTCCTTCCTGCCAGTGGACATCAGACTGTATAACTCCTCCCCTTTCTGTAGGGAGAAGCGCTAGATAATCATGTCAGGCATCACTGTCATTCCCTCCACTGGTCTATATTTATGTTTACTTAGCACCTTACATCTCCATATTTGTATCCATGTATCATATATTGTGCTCATACTGCGTACTGTACTCTTATTTTGGATTATAGTGACACTTATACTCTGTACTTAACTGCATTTAATGTAACTTGATACCTCTGGCACAAGAATTTCCTTCGGGATTAATAAAGTTTTATCTTATCTTATCTTATCTTATCTTATCTTATCATGTCTTATATTAAATGCTCTTACCATTGACAGTAAAAACTATGGACAGAGCTTCCGTGATGTCACCCGTTTTTTTCTGCAGAGCCGTTTTGAAGCTCGGTGGGAGGATCCGGGACGCTCCGACCACCGCCATGTTGGCAGCGTCACAGTCCGCCAAAACTCCAAATATGGACAAAAAGGGGGAGCACGAGCGGAGCTGAGGAGGTCAGGTGATCCCGGAAGCAGGAAACTATATATAGCAACCACCTGTCACTCAAAGCAGCAACGCCATATTTATGCGTATTTTCCAAAACAAGTGAAAAAAATTCACCCCCCCGTACAGTTTTTTTGTACCAGGCTGTAAACATGTTTAACATGAAGTCGGCCATTGTAACATGGGAGTCTATGGGAAATGACTCGCTTCTGGAGCCAGCCCCCAGTTGCAGCATGAACTACAAGTTTTAACACTTCCGCATGGGCTTCAAGTTTGAGACCCGAAGGTTGCCGCTTGGCTCTTACACAGTGCAAACAGTATAAGGCACAAAGCACTACATATAACAACCTTACTCTCTCTGTACATACTATACCATGACTATGTATACCCAACTCTAGTCTCTGCTAGTGTGGAGCTAGTGAAAAAATATAACATATATCCACTATAGAGGTTGACTACAAGGCTAAACTAAAGGCAAGGTAAGGCAAATCAAAGGCCACAATATATGGAATCAAGGAGCTACAATAATGGAAACTGAAGTAAAATACATAAAAACATAAACTCTTCTTTGTAGCTGCACCCAAGGACCAAATCACACCATCACATATTGGATGTTAAACTAACTAAAAAGAGGCACTAAAAGGTTAAATCATCTGATTTTACACTAAGTTGGGATTTATTACCCAAAATTGTTGAGTTAAAACATGCACAAAGACACAGTTACCCTCAATATATTAATATATGCAGCTTATCTGGGGTTTCCATCTTTTGGTAATCATGACTGTCAGGACAGAATTTCATGCTGCTCCATCCAGTATTTCCGCCTGAGTACAGTCATGCTGGTGTGAATAAATCCACGAGTTCTCTTTTTAATTTCGTCCTTGTGATTCTTTTGTCCTCATTTCTACTCTGCTCTTCCTCACTGCAGCGTTCAGTTTAAGTCAAAAGAATCTTTAAATCTTATTCCCACATGGCTCCAATCTCTGACTCTGATACTCTCACAATGCTCTCACTTTAGTTTCCCCCACACACATTTGATTGGTCCTTATTCCGGTCTCTAGTGAAAGACAGGCAAATCAATCTCGCTCTTTCACTTTTTAATCACTGCCTCTTGCTCTTTTTCTTGTTCCTTCTTTCTCTCCGACTTAGCCTCTCTGACCCTTTGACTCAGTCAGTACCTCTCTCCTTTTTCCGTGCATTGATTCACACATTTTAATTACCAATTTCCCCCATCTCCGGAATTAATGAAATCTGTATTCATACAAAGATTTATTAAGATTTAGAGAGGTGACAGTGGGATACAACAAAGATGGAAAAGAACAAAACAACAGATTTTTTTTTGCTGAGCACAACAGATGTTGATGGCGGTGATTACCCTGTAGCTAAATAGCTCCATCACTGCTTTCTGACGGGGAATAAATCACAAAAATCAACCTCAATGAGCTGAAATGAGAAACACGTTTTTCTCCCTCTGTTCTGTGTATCATTTGCCGTCCAAAGCCTTTGAGAGAGAGAGAGAGAGAGAGAGAAGGAAACACAGTAGATCAAAAGCTCCTTTCCTTCTCCCTCTCTCTCACAGCAGTCCTTACTCAGGGAACGACAGATATGGGTGATGACTTGACAGCAGAGAAACGACGCAGGGAAAAAGGTTAGAATGACATGTGAGGACGTGTTATGACTGCTGCTTTGACATGACAGTGCAGGGTTAATTATGAATGGCCTCCACAGTTGGCAAGGACTCGACGCTATGTCGCAGAGACGACTGTGAGGCCCGCCTGCCCGCCTGCCTGCCTTCTGGCTATATGTGCATTAGGTCCTCTTATGTTTTATTACTGCAGGAGGATGCATCGGCCTGGTGGAGTTCCACTTAGGATTTTAAACGAGCTTTCTGACATGGGAAGTTAACAACAGTTTCGGCTAATGTTTCATGGCTGACCCATTTTACTCACGGGTTATTAGTGAAACGCATCCTCTGGAGGACCAAAGAAAAAGATTTTACCAACCCGACCACAAAGAGGACAGAGAATCACAGCTGTGACAGCAATGAAAAGATAAATATTAACTTCATGGTTAGCTTAGCTTAGCATAAACATAGTCCACCAAAACTTCCAATACAGGCTAGAGGTGGAGGTTGAGTGGAGCTGAAGTGGAAGAGCAGGGTGCCGGAGCTGTGTCTGCACCTGCCTGTCAATCAAAGCGGTCTTCTAATTACAGTGAGAGAGTTCACACCTGTACAGGTAAACAGAGACCAAAAACCTTGAGGTCAGCCCCTGGAGGCCAGGGGGGAACTGCAGTTTTTGACACTTTGGCATGGGCATCATTCCTCAGCCCTTCATCCTACTGCTACACTTCAACCAATCATCAATCAATCATCAATCAAAGGGCCGCTGACACACAAGCTGAGTTGTGTTGATTGCTGTGTTTGCACATCATCACCGGACTCATACGGATTTGATTGCCCAGATGCCGTAATAAGCTTGGCCAGGCAAGTGGTTCTGCCCTGAGTGTCTACTTAAGAGGCCACGTTTCCTTCCAGGGAGGTATGGATCGGAATAAAGTGATGTCAGAGCGAAGTAAAAAGCCTGAAACGTTTAGTCGATTTACTGTCCTGACCTGGCGAGGGAAAAACTTACTCAAGCCAGAACAGTGCTGGATTTTCCTCTGCTGTCTCTAGTCTGGAAGGTAAATTGCCTGCTGCATCCACGTTTGGGGAAATGGGGGGGTAGTTTTTGCTTTGTCATGGGGAATGCGATGATTCATGCTAAAAGAAGCCTAACATCTGGCCTCATTAATCATTTCTTTTCAAGTCTGGTTTTCAGGGAATACTTTTCTCTTTTCATCACATTCTCTCTCTCTGTCTCTCTCTTTTCCTCCCTCTCTCTCCCCCATCTGCACTGCTTGTCATCTGTTGACATTCTGGCATGCCTCATCACCCATATCACTCCTCCCTCCTCATTTGCTCTCTAATTTGTTTACATGGCAGAAGAAAGAGAGGGACGAGAATGAAAAGGTGTGGAAGGAAGAAAAACGAAAGTAAAGTGTGGGAACGGGAGAGCGAGGAAGAAGAAGTGAAGAGATGTAGATCAAGTTTGATGAAATCAGTTTGCATGCCGTTTAACGGTTAGGGAGTTCCTCATTACTCACTGCAGTGACACATTCACATTAATGCCACATGCTGCAGTGTGCCTGAGGCGAACCAACGCACTGATAAGAACAACATTCTCCATTGGCTGCGATGACAGAGAAGCCACACGCCGCTCGTCAAACATTTACAGGGTTTATAGGACAGAAGGGTTCACATGTCACGACTGCTGAAACTCAGAAAACAACAGGTTAAAACACGTCCTGATTCTGTGTTTGTATAAAATTCACATTGTAATGCTGTCCTACACTGGGCTGCTTGTTTAAACTAGTGCAATGCCCACTCAAACACTTTGTGGAAACAATCAGCGAGAGCATGAATGAGCAGTAGGACACACCTCTTTCAAGGGAATTTCTTTGCTTCTTTTATATGCATTTTAATATTTATCATGTCAGGTCATCAACATCAAACAAAGCTGAGCTTTACCTACCAGAGATCAATAAGACACACATCCTTTAATTAGACTTCTCTGCTACTTCTGTACATTTTTCTTTCCACTGTAAAAGGAAATACAGTTCATATTTCTCTCTCTATAGGTTCTAGGTCAGAGGACTTTCTATAGCTACCAAGTCATATGACCAAATGACTCCTCACTATGAGGAAACTGATGATTTTCTCAGCTGGACAGTGTGCAGTGGGCCAAAGTACTTGTGTTGCCCAAACAAACTGTGCTGTTCATCCATTCAGATTGTTTTGCCATCTCCCCAATTAAACTAGAGGGTATACTTGGTTTGTGTGCTCAATACAACTGAAAATCTTGTTGTGGATTAACCGTCTGCTTAAAAACCGTTTACTGAGAAGACAATACCCCTTCGTGGTTTTGCACTGCGAGTTGCACAACATCAACAAACAAACCTGTTCTAACACAGAGTCAAACAGTCCCTGTGTTTTTAGTTTGGCATTATTAGGCAGGTTTTTTCTGGCAAACACACACTGCTGGTTGCAAGGATAAGCTCATATGCTAACCCCCCCCCCTGAAAAGTACACATTCACAGCGCCATCAAAATATAATCAAGACCTCTACGGTGCAGGGGAATTTATGGCAGCGTTGTTGTTCAAAAGACCGATTTAAGGCAACATTCAATATGAAGTATGCTTCGACGAAGAAGCCTAATGTCTGGAAAAACCCACATGCTGCCCTCAGACACACACAGATGTTAGCCAGGTGGTAAGATGGTGGAGCTGCAGTAACACGAGCATCCATCTACAGGGAGTCGTTGCTGTAATGATTACTTGTGCGCCTGTACAGCAGCCTGAGAATATGCATGAAGTCGACTATAACAGGCTTTTATAATGACCAGGGTGTACACACCAAACAAAGACAACAGAAGACACCGGCTTGGACCTGGAGAGCAGCAGTGATGAGGCATGTTTTGTCGTTTCTTTTCACATATGACAGAGCCATATATAAGAAGCCTGTCTGCAAGCTATAAAGGTGTTCTCAGGTAAAGATGGGAGGATGATACAGTCTATCTGCTGTGTGATGTGGGGGAATCTGCTCTTCCACTGTTTGACGTATCAGAGACTGGAACACGCATCGTTTGTCAGTAGACACTGAAGCATTGATGCACAAATGCATCCTTAAGACCAAATATGTTGAGCATCAGTGCGACCCATTACACTGAAACGACATCAAAAAACACACAGATGGCACAGACAGACACACACTCCGCTCACACAAGGGCAGGGAGTCATCCAATTACGTGAATTTAATGCAGTCTGCTCAACAATAGCCTACATTTTCAGAAAAATGCACACAATGAAGCCATTAGCGCTTACATAAATCTGGTGTGCGTGTTTGCCACATAGGCCAAGCTAAAACAAACCCCGGTCTGATGCATTAGTGCAGCGCATCATCTCCCATTCAGAGGAGTACGTGCCACATGTCAGCCAGAGATATCATTAGGCGCTCACGCTCTGACAGCGTCTGCGCTTCAAACGATCATGGGTTTGTCCACTCAGATCTGTAGATTGTGTCTTTGATCAAAACAGCAGTGTTTACACTAGTGTGGGCTAGTTTGGCAGTTTCAAGTCTCCAGCAGCAGTAAGAAGCTAATGAGCAGAGTGAGAGTGTGGTGATACAACCAGATTATGTGAAGAAGATCGATTAATAAATGAAGAGGCGATGACTGAGGACACTGAAATCTGATATGCTGACTCTTGTTTTGGGCAGACGCTGCACATATTTGCTCCATACCTAATCACAAAGAACAAGAGGGTTTTTTTTACAGTAAGTTTAACTTATTAAATGGGTGATAAACAGGCAGAGATGAAGGAAAGCCAGTGCAGGTTCTGACACTAAAAACCTCCAGACTGCCGACATGCATGGCCCTTTTATGTGGCAGATGGCAGATCTTTCATTTTAAGGCCGATATGTGGCCGTTATGATAATTACGATGATGTTCCACTTTCCCCTGAATACTGGCATCATTGCTTGTTTGGTGTGTGGACGATACACTAGAAGATAGGTCAAGAAGGTATGGGTGCTCAGAGAGGCCAAAAAGGGCAAAGAAAGGTCCAGATTTCTGTAAATACTTCAATAGCTGAAGAGAAAACATGAAGAAAATTATTATTAAATATTACTTTATACTATTAGATATTGTATATTCCATGTTAAATCTCAGCTGTTCAGGTTCAGGTGTCACTATTCATTATGTATCATTTAAATTGTTATGTGCCAAAAATTCTGGAGAGGTGATGGGAAACAGCCGATTGATTACATTTTCAAGAGTTACATGACAAACGACACAAATGAAAAGAAACTTTGTCAAAAATACAATTATATGAGGAAAAGTATTACTTAGGTTTCACAGCTGTGGGCACAAGCAACCTTCTAAACCATTCTGTGTGCTGCTATTAAAACTAAAAGAAACAAAGAGGAGGTGAGTGTCACCCTGAAGAGCCGTGTGAACTCCTGCTCTTTCCTTCAAACTCTTTTTTTTGTAGTGACTCATGAGTCAGAGCCTCTTTTATCGAATGAACTTGCTATTCCTGTTTTCTAACGTGGTTACCTTCGATGTACAGCAGCGCTAAACAAGTTAAACAAGCCTGGATAATTATGGGAAATCATGCATTTGTATAAGATTTTAGCAGAGAGAGAGAGAGAGGTGAGTCAGAGTTTGCCTGTGTGAGAGAGAGAAAGGAGTAAATGTAAAAGAGAAGGAGCTGGAGAGCGGTGTGAGAACAGTTGGTTTGTGCTGGGTAAACAGACACATTCTGACAAGACCTTGTAAGTGTCAAGACCTTTTCATAGAAGATTCTCTGCCTTTGTATCTCTGCCCATCCGACTTTATTATCAGACATGTAACTTCATCCTCAGTCAAGCTGCCAATACACATCTGCAGAAATGTGTTCTTTTTTTGTCTCCTCTCACTGACCCCCCACAGCATCCTCTTCCTCCTCTTCCTCCTCCTCCTCCTCCTCCTCTTCGCCTCACACTGCTCTGAGTTTGAGCTTGCCTGAACATCTTGGCAAGTACCACTGTGATACATTCCATCCACCAACAACCCTGCAAACTCACAATTCAAGGATTTCCAAACCGCTTCATCCCTGACAGACTGTCAAACCGTCAGTAACGTGAGGCCGACCTGACGTGCACCCAGTTCTGAGTCACATTAAGGTTATTAAACGTCACGCAGCTCCAGCCTGGCAGTGAGGAGAGTGTAAGGTGTGTGACGTGGAGTGGAACTAATTCATCTGATTCTGCATGTCAGAGACTCAGAAACTCTGTGTGACCAGAGCAGGTACAAAGGCAGCTAACAAAACAATAACAAAAAGAAGATGGTATCATTGTTTGAAGGTTCACTGTGCGTGTGCCTGAGGCTGGAGGAAATGAACTGAGACTGTGCCTGCACTAAATGAGGTGAAACTAACAAAAACACACAACAACTGGCCTAATAAAAGGCAGACCTATTCAGCAAATGTGGACTTTTAATAACTGTGTACTCCATTATCGTCCCAACAAAACAAACACAGATCTCATCATGCTGAAACTGGGGAAATGAAATGTAAACTGTGCTTAAATCATCAGATGACGGGGTCACTGTCTGTTATTATTAACAATCCGTATCAGGCTTAAATAGAACTGATTGCAGCAGGACTCTGCCGTCATCATTACACCATTAGTTCTGAATTTCACTTCACACGCTGAGACATTTAAAGTCAAGCGATGATAAGGCATTTTCACAAAGCCAGCGACAGATAATAGAGTTTTTTTTTTACAGACATTTTATCGAGGTTCTTTATATGAGACACTCTCAGCCTAAGTAACCCAATAAAGAGCTGGTCTGCAATTTAAAGGCATAGGAGCTGTTTCAAAGGACGCACACATCAGAGACGGTCGTTCATAGCAGTGAAAGTTAATGTGCGCCTCGCTACAGCGAGGTGTCATTTTAGGTGTCAGCTAATAGCAATATAAGTTAGACCATGCAGCTCTGTGAAGGTGTATTCACACATGCAGCACACAAAAAAGTAGTTCCACAGAAAAAAAACTCAGAAAATGTGCTGAAAAAATGTGGACATTTTGTATTTCACTCTAAATCACATCTTTCCTTACAATCACTTAGAATAACAATATGTATGTGCTAACATTAGCGTGCTAATTATCTCAGAATGAGCATGAAACATGCAAACTTTCAGTTTCTTCATTTAGTTTTACAGCATGTTAACATGAATTGAATTAACATAAGCATTGTAGCATTGATTGTATTGGATAAATTAAAATAATTTGACTTGCTAATGATACTGGCTGCTAGCTTGTTAAACAGAACCATCAGGGTCTTTGGAAATGGAAGAATCTGTCGCTGTTTATCAAAAGCCGACTGTCCTGGTACAGAAGGTTTCCCCTAAACTTTAAGGACCCGTTAATCATTAAAATAACACAAACACACACGTCACAGTTCATTCAGTTTTATCAGGTACTCATTAACTTATCACACAGGTCATCTTGCACCCTTCAACCTTAACTCTTATAAATTCATCCGTGGAGGACGCTGATTGGTCGGAACCACAGTTTTCCAGGAACATGCATGTAGAAAGCAAGAAGAGTTGTGATCATGTCACAGGAAACCAGGTAGGAGAAAAGTCAGGAAAAGAAAACCTAAAGATTGTACCTGCTGGTGGCGGACATGTCATTATAGAGTTCAAGCAAAAATCAAGCTCATGGTTGAACTAACATCACTAATACTTCCCTGAGTCTCATATCCAGTCACATGGAGTGAAACCACAGAGCCATGCTGTTAGTGTGGTTAAAAACAGGCCTGGAGTAGCAGCAGCAGCAGCAGCAGCACATGGTCGTCTGCATATCCCCATAAATAAAAAAGCACACTTTCTGGAGCAAGCAAATATTTTTGGAGCTGGTCAGACGCCAGGTGCAACATCACCCTGCTTGCATCTCACAGTAAGTAAACTAAAAGTAAAGTTTTACATATTTCAGGCGCATCAAGATTTTGCCACCTAATGGTTAAGCAAGTACAAGCTGACCTACATGCAGTAAATAGAGCGGTTGTTTGTATCAGCCATTAATCAAAGTGAGGCCTAACAAAGCGCCGCTGTTCAAGGTAGTTAGATAAGAGAAGGCACAAGCAGTTATGATCAGCATCATTCCAGCATGATAGTCCCACTGAGGGGTTGTTTGTGAGTTTGTGTGTGAGGGTGGGAGGGCCCTCACCCCTTCTCTGAGCATCACTGCTCAGTGCAGAGATAAAGAGAAGCTTCGCCTCTCGCCTGTCATGATATTGTATCATCTCCACTCTATCAAACTGTCTGTCACCCGAGTGACCCACCTGCTTCCCCCCTGGCTCACTGTAAACAGGAACTCTGGCTTTCTGCAGCTGAAGTGAAGTCACTTGACCCAGGCTGGTCTCCTGTCACTGCACATGCACAGCTACGAACCCTCCCTTGTATTATTGTTTCACTATGCCTGACATGGAATGGTGCATTTGCACAACTGCTGTCAAAACGTGTGAGCCTTATCCAAAGTGAATGCGTGGGCGAGCACGTGAAAAATGAATGCCATTTTGGAAGAATGAATTCCGATGTGTGAGAGCGTGTATCATGCAGAGGGGACGTCCTGAAATGTTGCTGTAACCTCGTGGCCCAGCTGGTTTTCATTCCCCATGCAGCAGAGTTTAATATTAAGAGACTGCGAGCTGTCAAAACACATCAGAGCGATAACGAAGATTGTGCTCGGCTGAGGCCCGTTTTTCCACTGTGTGTTAGTGGAGATCTCTCTCACACTGATGGACGTCTTTTAAGGTTTGTCTCTGTCAAAGTGCACAAATAGATTTATTTTTTCCTACATCTGTTTCAAGTTTTTCCTATTATTGATCATAGCGGAAGGAACTTAGCTCCATTGCCACACTTGACCTCTATTTTTGCCACTCAGGCCCCGTTCACACTGGAGAAAGTCAATCCAGGTTTGAATCCAGATTTTGTACGTGACCCGGACACTCTCCCCATGAACCGGAAGTATGGTGTTGCTAGCCGGGTTCGCTTGCTCCATTTGCATTCAGACCTGAGCCACATTTGAGCCAATCCGGCTAGATCCACCTCCGAGAGGTGGCTCGAGATCTATCCGGGTTGATTTCCCCAGTGTGAATGGGGGAAATATACAACCACTGTGGGAAGTCCTGAGACTTTGTCACTACATTCCACCACATTTGCTAATCATGGCTAATGTAGCTTTAAGCCACATGCCTGTAAATATGCGGTGTAAACTGCAGAGCGCTCTGCCCCCCGTTCTAAATCTGGATCACTTCATACTTGAGTCCGAGCAGACATTTGTGCCAAATATGAAGTAATCCCCTGAAGGTGTCACACTCACAAAAACAGGACAGCTACCTCCAGCTGCAGCTGGCACCAGCACAGATGTAAATCAAGACATTAAGTTGATTCCAACTCATGAAATAATGAAGATAAATAAAAGATTAAACAAAGATTTCATTGGGTTCAGAGTCAGTTGTGTTTATTTTGAACCGCTGCTTGCTTTCTGACCGTTATGCTGACAAATGAAGCAAGTCGACAAAAAAACTCAACATTTACTCCCGTTGACCTCCCTCCCTCAGCTGCTTGCGGCTGTCTTCGACCCCCCCATGACTCCAGCTTCCTGCTTTCCAAAAAGCCTGTCCTCATTTCTGGTTCTCTGGAACATCAACCTGTGATTTAACCTTTCCTTTGGGATTCTGCAAATATGACCATCAACTTTCACATTAACAGAATAATAGAACTTCAGATTTTGGGTTGAATGAAGTGAAGATACAAAGCTTTGTAGCCTTAATTTGGAACAATGTTACTTTGAACATTAATCTCTGCCTTTTCGTTTTTAAGTACATTTAACACTAAATAGTTTTTTCTCTCTCTCTCTCTCTCTCTCTCTGTATGATATGAAAATCATTCTCTAACCAATGCAAATTGCCCTGTTAAGTTTCTTTCTTATCTCTTCACCACTGACATAGAAATAATTCAACAAATGCCTCAACTCTGGGATGAAAAAAAACGTATAAATGGACCTTAAATGTGTGGTAGTCATTAAAATAAAAGCTAATTTAACCACGAACATGAAGAGAAGACAAAAATCCATCACAAAATCTGCAAAATAGCTAAAATAGGTTGCCGTACAAATACTATTTATTTATTTTTTTTTGCCATGTGAGCACACAGATACACAGCGTTGCCCTGTCAATATATGTTAATAGGGGACTTATGGAGGGAGCTTATGGAACATTTGCACATCCAATAAGCAGCAACAACTATGACGCTAGCTTTAAAGGTAGGAGTAGGAGATTTCATTCTGATGCACTTTTTGTTAAATTAGTTTAACTTCTCTTCACAATCCGGTAAGTTTGGCAGTTTTGCATTAAAATGAAGAATATGAATCATCTGTGGAAGCCAAAAAAAAGCACCCCTGCGCAGAGAGTTGGCTGGTTGTCATTCTCTTTCTGCTCTGCGTGCACCAGAGAGGTACGTGCATGATGGCCGAAGTCACAGACCGCAGATCGTCTTCAGGTAATGCGTGTCCATGTGATTGGGAGGCGCGGCTTCGGGGTGAGCTCCGAGAGAAAAAGGGGCGTGTGTTTACTTTCGAAGTCTGGCTGACTCACTGAGTTTTCAAAGTCTCCTACCCTACCTTTAAGGTGGTTGCTTGATTGACATCTTCAACATCCCACATTTGGTCAACAATCCTGCCTGACATGACATCATACTGGCCAACATCATCCATTCAGTGATGTCATTGGTTCCTGTAGGCTTGCAGTCTGCATTACAAGCTAACTTTACTGTTTGGTTGTGATCTTGTCTTGAGGTAAAACTGAAACAACGATTACAGAGTAAATTCCTTTTATCTGCGACAACCTAGAAACAGGAAAGATTGCAAGGCAACAAAAGTCTGGTTTCTTTGCAGATTCTATGGAAAATAGAAGCTACATCCTATCTTTTGTTATTGTGTTTTTGTTTGCATGAGTGTGTGCCTGTCGCTGTGTGTTTGTGCGTCCTGTCTTGGTTGGCACCCAGGTCCCAGCTGTCGCAGTAGAGAGAATTTGCACCAAGCCGGATACCCGCGGGGCACACTGGAGCCAGAGGCTGCCAGCTGGCCCACCACTCCTTTTCCCCACCGCTCAATACACACACACACACACACAGAATCCTCACACCCCCAAAACTCCTCCACTGACCTCTCAAACTCCCCCTCCTCCTCCTCAATACACACATTTAGACACACTCAGGGTGGGCACACATCCAAGCCTTGGCATGTCGGAGCTGTAAAGGCGACAGGAGTGTCAACAACATCACACTGCTGCTACATAATCCTGCTCATCCCCCTGAGCATGCCAGCACAGACACAGCCTCAATCAATAAATCAGTTCCTCCGCTCAACACATCTTAAGGAAGAAGCAGAGGAGGGCGTTGGAGTAATTGCCGCTGGGACGGACAGTGGTGTCATTTTTAATTTTGGTGCTCTATTTATTGTGTTAGTGCCAGATCATAATAGCTGAGATTAAGAGGCCGATTCAGAGATAAATGTGAGAGTGTAATGTTCGAGACAGAAATGTAGGCCAACGAGACAACTAAGACATTGAGCCGTGGCCGAGGGATCAGAGCTGAGAGTGACTTTTGTTCCTCGAATTGTTGTTTATTCACTGTTTTGTTGCCATAGATCTTAAACTGCCCGCTCATATTGAAACGGTTATTGTTCAGCGTTATTTCAGCCCACACATTATGCAAATCTCAGCCAAGCCAATCAGCTGCAAACACTCCACAGTGCCGGTTCTTAGAAAAAGAAGAATACTTGTCATCACGGCTTATTGTGACTGCTAAAGAGAGAAATTCAGCGTGTCTCACTGCAGTTGTTTGGTGCGAGGTCACCCTCAGAGGTGTGGACAGGATGCCATTATTGTTGCTTTGACTGATGTCAGTTTGTGCCAGTGTGTGTGTTGTGATGCTGACACACACACACACATACACAATCATGCACAAGTTGTGCCAAGCTGCTCAAGTATGCACACATGATGGGAAGACAGATACTCCTGCTGCACCCACACACAGTGACTGCACATGCAAAATACTCCCAGTCAGTCCCTGCAGCTCCGACTGACTCATTCAGTCAACACTAACTAATCTACATGCTAGTGTTCCGACATTTACATGGTTTTTACATTTGCGTACATGTTGTTCAGTCCGTGTATCAGTGCCATGCAAACAAAGGCATTGTTCAGACTTCATACACAGCTGTGCAGGAAAGCAAAGCTCCATCACTCTCCTCCATTCAGTCATGGTCAATTGGAAATACTGACTTTTTGGTCTTTCTCCTGGTGAGAACAGGGTCAAATGAATACATAAGAAATTACATTAATGCTCGTTGAAAATTAGAGAAATGTGCCCTGTAACATTTGTTAGAGTCTCAAAACTCAAAAGATTAAAAGGTTAGCTTGTAAGCTTTCATCACCAGCTGTCACTGAAACATTCTCACCGTCCTCTCCAGGAAAATGTAGCAAGAGGTCAAAATTGTAGTCCTTAAAGGTAGGGTAGGAGATTTTGAAAACTCAGTGAGAGTCAGCCAGATTTCGAAACACGCCCCGTTCTCTCAGAGCTCACTCCGAAGCCACACCTCCAATCACATGGACGCACATTACCTGAAGACCAGCTGTGCAGTCTGTGACTTCAGCCATCATGCACGTACCTCTTTGGTGCGTGCAGAGCAGGAAGAGAGTGACAACCAGCCAATACTCCGCACAGGGTCCACCCGGAGGATTGGCTGATGTTTTTAGCGTTTCATAGCTACCACAGATGATTCATATTCTTCGTTTTAATGCGAAACTGCCAAACTAATTGGTTGCTATCGGATTGTAAAGAGAAGTTACACTAATTTAACAAAAAGTGCATCAGAATGAAATCTTCTACACTACCTTTAAAAATGCAACATGTGCATATTTCTCCATCCACATCTCCACCTGCAATTAACTAAATTTAGATGTGAAAAACAAAACAGCTCTTAGTGTTAGGGGGGCTCAAACCCCGGACTTCCTGCTCAGAAAATATGGTCATATTTAGCATAAACGTAACCATGTCATATCTGGCTCATGTATTATCTGCATTTGTGCATTAGGATGTGTTGGAAACATCTCAACTATTGGATGGGTTTGACATTTACTGAAGCACAGGAACGCTCCTGACTAGTATCTGCAGGATTTAATGCATTGATTACTTATTTGCATGAGTAATGAGGCGCACAGCTGCTTGGTAACTTAAATATTAATACAAAAAAAACAAAACCTTTGCTGCTGTTGTTTATCATGATTCTACAGTTTCAGGCCAGCTTTGAAATCTCATATGGCTTGATTGGAGAAGCTCCACACTCACACTGTCGAATGCCCTGAATAATATGCATGCCCAAAGTCTTTGGCTAAAAAAGTGGATGGCACAAATGTAATGGCTCAAAGAGAAACAGGCAGCTCCTGCTGTGAGTGTGCGAAGAACATGTAATCTGCGTTTGATGACACAGCGGGACTTCCCGGCACCACAACCATCTAACCTGACAGTGGCACTGTCTTATTTTTTTTAGATGTAAATTTAGTGTAGTGTGACCTAAACATTCAGGCTCAGCCAGGAGTAAAAAAAAAATAAAAATGCATGATGCAGCTACCTGATGGGTATTCAGACTTGCATAATACTGTGAAAAAATGTTTGCCTTAGAATCCATGGTTAACCAAATCCCACGTACAAGGTTGCACAACAAGGTAGGAGGAGTGTTTCTGTTTGTTCCAACCACCCATCTATTACCTGCAGCTGCCATGAGTTTAGCATAAAAATATTGTGAAAGGGTTCAATTTTCTCTCAGAATAGAAAGCAATTGTGCAGCAGAGAATAGAGGGCACAAAAGCACAATAAGCATCTGAAGCAGTGGATTCAAATGTTCCTCACGTATTCAGGTTGAGGTGGCTGACCATTAATGTCTGATTTCTATTGATCATCAACCTGTAAGACAAATATGACCTGTGTGCTGTCTCAATAACAGTTCTGGTATAAGGGAGCAATTTAGGACACGGACATTAATCATTCACAGGGGAATTGGAAATACCCTTACATCAAATATCTCCTGTCCAGGTGGGGAGAGCGAAAAGCTTCTAAATGAATATTGACTCATACAGACAGTGGATGAAAGGGAGAGAGCCATCAAACAGGCCCATACTTTAAAGCCTGCAGGATAGTGGCACTACCACACGTTTTACTGTCCCAGTTCTGTGCAATAGTTAAAGCAGGAATAGACGATTTCTCACCAAAGGCAGCGTGTTACATCATTTCTTCTGTGTTTTTTTCTCTTTTTTTCCCCTACATGGTATCATTCCACAGTCAAGCCATCAAGCCAGTCACTCACAAACCCGACAGATCAAGGCCCAGCAGTGTGAAATGTGTCGGCCATTTTGGCTCTGTCAGAGCTGGTGGCATGCAGAGCAACTGCTCATTAGAAGGCAAGTGTGACAGAGCCTCTCTCCACACCACCAGACGGGTTCAACTTCCTCACCCAAACAGAGGGGGAGCGGGGGGGGGGGGGGGGAGAATGAGAGAGAGAGAGAGAGAGAGAGAGAGAGGGAGGCAGATGGTGCAGAGCAGGAAAGAGGAGAAAACACAGGAGTGGGAGGAAGGCTGGAGGGAGAGTGAAAGTGAAAAAGAGGGGATGGATGGGAGTGAGGGCATTAGAGAGGGAACGTGCCGGCAGATATCATTAGGGTCGAGCGCAGGGCTGTTTAACGAGCGAGCTCACAGCACCCCTCCATCCTCAGTGGCGCCTGCTGGCTGGAGGCCCCCAGGTTCTGGCTCCACAGTAGGGTTCTCTGGCCTGTTCCATCACCACTGAACAGGGGGGGTTTATTTTCTCTCACTACCTGTGGAGCAGACACATGCACAGACTAAAAGAAGAAAACAAGAAATCAGTCAGGATCACACCTTCATGTGCATCCACCACATGCCTGCTCTCTTTACCCCCCACCCCCCCACCCCCTTCCTCATGACAGAGGTACAGTTGACACTGCCACAGACATAAATATTGCTGGTAATAACCCTGGCTTCTCCTTGATGTCAAACAGCGCGGCACACAGCTGCACGAGGTGCTGGGAAAAGTCACCAGGCAGCAGGCCTGCCGAGCACTCAGCTGTGTGAGTGCAGTGCCGCCATGGAGACTGACCAAAAAACATTCCCTTCTAATAAAGGAGGCTTTTTTAAATACATCAACTGAAAGAACAGAAGAAGAATCACAAGGCTGAGAGATGATGGGAGGTTTCACCACTGCAGATAGAGCCTCTGTGCTGTGCACAAAAAGTACACAAATCAACAAACCAAACCAAAACAATGAGCTGGAAGACACCACACATGTGATCTGCTGGCTACCTAAGTTGTAGGTAACAGAACAGAAACACAACAAAAAACACTCAATGGTTCACTAAATCATGAAGAACTGCATCAACTCACTATCACACCTTGTGGTACAAATGGGTATTACACACAGGTGGTTAGCATGTTAAAGGTAGGATAGAAGATTTTGAAAACTCAGTGAGAGTCAGCCAGATTTTGAAAGTAAACACACGCCCCGTTCTCTCGGAGTTCACCCCGAAGCCACGCCTCCCACCCAGTCTGCGACTTCGGCCATCACGCACGTACCTCTCTGGTGCGCGCAGAGCAGGAAGAGAGTGACAACCAGCCAATACTCAGCGCAGGTGCGCCTCATAGGATTGGCTGATGTTTTTAGCATTTTATAGCTTTCACAGATGATTAATATTCTTGGTTTTAAAGCGAAACTGCCGAACTAATTGGTTGCTATCGGATTGTAAAGAGAAGTTACACTAATTTAACAAAATGTGCATCAAAATGAAATCTCCTACCCTACCTTTAACTGCAGTTGAAATCTCTACTACACAAATCACATGTGTTCTCACATTCTTTGTTTTTAGATTTGAAGTAGCGATTTTAAAAATTGCACCTTAAAAGGCTTTTTGGTCCAGTCCCATTATTTTCCTCTCTGCACTGAAACTAACCAGCATGAAGACATTTTGCAAGCCTTCTTGTTTGACCTGAAAATGACCTCTTAAACTTTAAAAGGTTGCCAGAGTGAATCAGAGTAGCCAAAGTGCTCATTATCCTCTGCAGTGCTGACACTGGTCCTGGCAAAGCTGGCAAGGTAAAACCCCATGAAAAGCAGCAGTTGGCGGTGAAGGCAGCGGGAGGTGGAGGTGGGGTGGGGGCCAAGGCCGGATGGATGTCAGCTGCTTGATCTGTAACTGTTTCCGCACACAGAGAAGGATGAGGAGGAGAGATTAGCCAGCTCACCTGATGCAGAGACTCTGCTTATGCCCACTACTGCTGTTTTTTTTTTATTTTACATACTGACACATACATGACAGAGACACATGCACATGCCCCACTGAGATCCAGGCTGATCCTCCACCACAATAAAAAACATCAATTGCTCTGTAAGGTTTTCATATCAGTCATATTGACAGCATCAGTGAAAGTGTGGATAAAGTGGGAGACGGCGGGGGGTGTGGGGGAGAAGCAGGATGAAAGACAACAGAAGGATAAAAAGCAGAGAGATCAAAAACAAGAGAAGAAATGTTGCAAAGTAAAAGAGAGAGAGTAAAACACGAGGGGGGAGTGAGGAGTGAAAAAAAACAATTTGACACAAACCACTGGTTGAAAACAACATCATGCAGTGAGAAATCAAATAAGATAAGAGTGCGGGGAGGAGACGAGGGGAGCATGTGAAGGAGCGCCGGTGAAAGAGGGGAGACACAGAAACTTTTCTTTGTCAAAAGATTCCTGCTTCTTCTCCCCGCCGACAATAAAACATGAAGGAAAACAGATGTGATAACCCTCACTGCTCAGTGTGATACAGTGTCAAGTACCAAGCAACACACACACACACTCAGAAATGCTGGCAAACATTCACGGTGTGTGGCCAGAGCCCCCCTATCTCAGAACCAGTGCTCATCCTGACACTCCGAGGGGGCTCAGTGTGTGCTCTGTCTAAGATGTTTAATTCATACCGCCGCCTGCTTGTGCTCGACATGAATGTGTGTGACGGAGGAAGAAGGGAATGCAAGGCTGAGGAGGATGCAGACGCACAAGAGAGGGAGGCTACATAAATAGAGAGAAAAGAGAGGGAGAATGCCAATGTATGATGATGAAGACGAGTCATGTAGGAGTATCCATGGCGACAAAGAAAACAAGGATATAGAAATAGACAACTGAGAAGTCATAAAATGAAAGAGGGAAGTGCAGCGATGAGAGAGCCTGATTTTCAGATGATGGCACGCATGCATGCACGCATTGAGTGATGGATTGAAGTAGAGCAGCAAAACTGAAAGAGGGACAGGACGAAAAGTGAGAAAACAGTGCACACACACACGAAGAAGGAAAAAAGTGGGCATCTTCTCATCCAGGCAGGCAGTGGGGGCCCATAGTGCTGAGGGTGTGTGCTGCAGGTCTCAGGAGAGGCAGGCAGGGGACTGAGCGCTAGTGATTTTCTGTCATATCTCTCTTTCTCTTCATCCCTCATGCCTGTTACCCCTCCTCCTCCTCCTCTTCCTCCTCCTCCCTCCCTTTTCATACCTCTCCAATGCAGCATGGCCTCTTCTTTAAACACAGCGTGTGTACCATCAATTTCAATTCAAAGATCAATTCAATCGCAGCACGTTGATATAATTAGTTTCTCAAAATTAAAGCAGGGCTTCTTGTCTCCCTCTCTCTGACAGGCCTGTGCTGTGTGCATACTGTACTCCAATGCAAGCACGATATAATACAAGGATATCATTAAGACACTAACTACAACTCCCAAGGTGCATTTTGACAAAAACATCCAATAAATAAAGTGAAGATTTTGTGTTTTTACCACTGAGAGAAGGAAACTTTGCACATGAGAGCTCATTTTAACCCTTTGTGGTCTGCAGTGTTTTAACTAGATGAGAAAGCGTGGAAATTAGTTACATCACTAAAACTCTATTCAGGAAATATAACTGCTTTTGCATCTATGCATGAAATACACACCATTCAGCCACAACATGATCATTATATGATGCACAGTGTGTGTGTGTGTTTTACCTGTAGCTACTGACGGAGAGCTGGACCTCAGGTCCTTTCGTTCCTGCAGACGTTTCATCGCCACACATTAATGCAACACTTGACACACATTAAAAATAGAGCAAAAGGCCTACAGGCAGACAGTAAATGTAAATTAACATTCATGCAAATGACTTTAAAGGATCACTTTGAATGTGAAGAATGCATTTTGAAATATTAATTACTAATAATTCTTCTGTGTTATTTGCAGCCAACTGCATATTGAAGAGAAATTAAATGAATACATTTCTATGTGTGCATCCTTGAAAATAGCCGCCTTAGTCTTAAGTATTTCACTAATGACTAAAACATAAAATATGCATAAAGAATCAAACAGGGATAATTCATCAAGGAGGCAAAATGGAGCTAATCAGAGCTGTGTGTACGTATAGTAACGCACTGATTGAGTACACAACAAAGTGTCCTGATGGCCAAACCAATCACAACTCAGTGTTCACTAGACCCCATTCTCACTGGGGAAATCAATCCAGCTAGAGCGGGATTCGGGCCGTATCTGGATATATCCGGATAGACCTAGAGCCACCTCTCAGAGGTGCCGGATTGGCTCAAATGCTGCTCAGGTTTGAACGCAATTGCGGCTAGCGACGTGATGGTTCCGGTTCATGGGGACAGTGTTAAACTACGACAGCTTTGCCCCGAGTTTTTATTTTCGACAGGACTACAAAGGAATAAACTAAACGCACAACTGAGCAGCTTGAACGGACTCTGTATATTACGAGGCGCCACCTAGCGGTTTGGAGGACTACAAACAAGCCGGATTAAGCACGGACACATGCTCAGGTCTTATCATATCCATCTTAAAGGCTATCCGGATTCAATCCCACTATAGCTGGATTGACTTTCTCCAGTCTGAACGGGGCCCTAAGACACCAAACGAAGCTCAGACTTCCTGAGTCCAGAGGCCTCCTGTGTGTCTGACCTGCAACAACATTACTCTGAGTGTAGACAACATTTTGGAGAGTTGCTGGCTGCAGATAAATAAACAGAGAACACATAAAACGTGAAGATTAATCTGTTTATTATATATATATATATATTTATACTCATCAAGATATCATCCATATTATCCATCATTAGGCACCTTATATGTAGACAGACTGGGAGAAGGGACTTTGTCTGCATGCCTGTTACAAAAGCACTCAACAGAACTGAAACATGCTGTCAACATGGCACAAAGGAAAATCCTGGATCTGTCCGTGTTGTGTTTAGACTGTGTCTGAGGTGTCGCTTACATGTCTACATACGCACAACTAATGTAAAACATGTCAGCGGCTGAGTCGTTAATAAGTGTGTGTACCGTTTATAGAGTCGCTGTGTGTGCGTGTGTGTTTGTATACACACAAAGTTTGAGTTTGTGCGTCGCATTTTACATGTGTGCCAGCAAGTTCTTGTGCAACAAACACTGTGTGAGGTTTGCACCAGTGTCGTCTTCTGTAACAGTGTATGGTGCGTCAGCGTCTACGAGTGTGCGCCGAACTTCCTACAAGGAACAAAGGAGACCAGAAGCTCAGCCAGTCCAGGCAAGTCCCCGGACAGCTTGGCACAGATGCCACACTTCAACCTGGTTATACCTGGATATCAGAGCCAGAGACACTGTGGAAAGTTTCCCTCATGATTCCTGTGGAGGAAAATCTATTCTCTCCCCGTGAGCAGGGAACACACACACACACACACACACACACACACACACACACACACTGGAGAGTATTGATACAGAATCAATATTTTACTGCATTCACCCTGGGTTATTATGGTGTGCCAGCCTGGAATATGGATCTCCAAACCACAATGCTGCATTTGTTATGCAGTCGAATGCCTGCCGGCTAATGTAGGTCCTGACCTGAAATTTTAAAATATTTGCAAAAATGAATTTGAGGGACACTTTAAAAAAAGAGGAGGCAATCTGTTAGGAATGCTTTGATAATCCTTTACAGCCACACTGATGTTCAAAATTGAATGTAAGCAAGATTTTCAGAGGGCTTACTGTGCAGGGCCATCATCAAAAAACATGATGAAACTCCATGCAAGTGATTCAAATACTGTAAGATCACACGCTTTGTGTTCTTCTCCCTGCAGAGTATGGGAATGCACGGACATCACTTTTGTCAGGTTGTGATAAATTGCAACTTTCAGTCCTTCTGACTTTATATGAACAAAGTTTCCTTCTTGCCAGGAGTTAGATCATTAGATCGACATCACTGTCATGGCTGATAAATATGATATATGGTCAAACACGCATAATCTGTTCAGGAACAGAACGTACAGGATCAGACCACAGCTCAAGGCTAGCTTGTGGTCCTTGTGGTGTGTATATTTTGGCACAGATACAAAATAAGCGTTTTGGTTTTTGTTTAATTTCGTCTGCAAATTTATGTTATTTCTCATTTGCTTGAGGATTATTTTCAGATTATGAAGGTGGATGGACATTAAAAGCTAATCCAAGAAGCTAATGGTCCGAGTGTACAGGATGCAATCTACGCCTAGCTCTTGCAACAAAAACTATGAGCATGTGTACATAAAACCAGGCGTGGTGCACGGACATTTTCCAATCTAAAAAAACCAGCGAGTGGAGAAATTCCAAACTTAACGGAAGCATCAGGTTTCCCCCACCCCCTCCCTCCCTCCTGTGGCCTTGATTGACGTGGACACGGCATCGCCATCCGACCGTGAAATAACCACTTGTGTTTCAGCCCCAACAATTCCATTCCTATGTGACTGTCAGCGTGCACACACACACACACACACACACACAGGCACACACACACTCCTAGAGGTTTTTGTAATCCTGGAGGACCAACTGTATGTCCAAAAGAACTGATCAATACTATTCAATCAGCTTGCAGATCTGTGTGCCGCATTAGGCTGCGGCTGCTATCCAAACAATGAATGGCTGGACATGGGGGGACCTGTCTACAAATGGAATCCCATTAAAACATTTGGGCTCTGAGGGGCTGACGCTGAACCCCCTCCTCCTCCTCCCTCTCTTCCCCCCTTCCAGCTGCAGTAGCTACTTTATGCACCTCTGATTGACAGCTCCCATCCAGGAAAGAAAAGATGTTGTTACCGTGACAACAGCTCATGCTACACCAGCTTCTGATAAATATCACTCCAGTACACTGAAATCAGCGGCTGATACTGAGAGGTCATTATACTGGCTACAGGTTTTTATAATGTATTTACACTCATAGACTCGTAGTGAAGGAGAACATGATGCTCCAGCTGTTTTCATTACAGTTACATGTGCTTGTAAGTGCAGTTACTTAATAATACTTAATATTATCAACAGTGAGTGGCCATTATTCACATTGACAGCAGAGATCTGTGACAGGAGACGGAGACACCTTCAGAATATGACTGACAGACAACACTTCCATGATGAGCTTCTGTGCACAGCACGTCTCCTCTCTACACTATTTTCAATATATCTCATCTAAAAATAGTTTCAAGCAGTGAGATGGAAAGCAGACGAAGCAATAAAGAGTTGGCGATACAGAGAGGAGGGAGGAGGAAATGAAAAAGGCTCTTCTTTTGTTATCTATGATGTCTTTTCTTCTTTTTTTCTCTCCTCATTAGAGGAAAGAATTCCAAGTCAAAACATCCCTTGGTTCACAGAGCCCTTTCGCTTTTTCGTTTTTTTTTTTTCTTCCTGCCATCCCTCCTCCTCTCCACCCCCTGCTTGGGTTGCCAAATTAGTTTACCTACAAGCACCGTGCTTTTAGGGACACCGAGGGAATTTCCTTCTCGCAGTTCATCCCTGTTGTTCTGCTTCATCTCCTTCAGATTGCTTTTCACAACAATGTCATTCATTTCAGGGAGCCAGCTTAACCGTTCCTAATGTGCAATGCCAGGTTGTGTCTTTATTCCCCGACTGTTGGCTGTTTTCACAGCCTGAGGTCCTCTCAGGTCTCACCTAAGAGAGCCGTATACACAAACACACAGATATATATGTGGGGAGGGTAAAAAGAGAGCGGGTGGTTTACAGGATCTGTGCACGAGAATGGAGCACGACAACACACGCGGGGTTGTGTTGTTAAATGTGTGTCTGCCCTCCTGCAGATGTCGGGTATACAGCAGTCTGGAGATAGAGATGAAGAGTGAGAACACATTAAAGTTAGAGTGTGGAACTTTTGTCTCCCCCTGTTGGCAGCCAGAGTAGCTGCACAAACACACGCACACATTGTTGGCACATAAATAATGGATTATTGTTGTGGAACTTTCCTGGAATCTGTTAATCGACATTTTCACAGTATTCAGCCATGTCTGAAGATTCAGGGGGCTGCATCTTATGAAAGCTGGTGACAAGGCAACAAGGCGCTCACATTTTGAAGGCTCAGAGAAATGTAATGTGGATCCTTCATGACCAAACATATCCTTCAACATTACCTATAATATACCAGACTGTCTAATTTTGCAACCTCAATGAGATCTACGCAGGCTACGCTCCGTCCTTTCAAAGTTAGCCTAAGTCACAGTTGTAATTTCTGTCTCAATGGCTACAGTGCCTAGCCTAGGAAAGATGATTAGTTCCACACTACAGCTTTAAAGTGCTTAGATGACGGGGCTAACATGCTAAGTGGACAGATGAGAGGTGGATGTAGGTGCCACTCTTTGCTTTAAGAGTTAAAATCCTTCAGAGCACACACATTCAATTATGTTCCAACCACAAGGCGATTGTGCATCTTTGTGTTTGAAACCGAGCTAACAGAGAGAGGAATTCTGGGTAGACAGCCTGGTTGAGGAGGGTTTGGTTGTCTGCGTTGATCTTCAGGGAGAGAGAAGTGTAGGAGTTATAGCGTGAGAGATCTGGTGGAGGATTGGCTGCAAAGGTCAGGAGTGACTGGAGATGGGACGTCTGTAATGGAAACTATTGGTCAGATTCCAGGAAGCTGTGAGGGATTGTTTGGATTGTGAGGAAAGTGCGAGTCACAACTCGTGGGAGACTTTCAGGAGTGGCTGAGAAGAAGGCATGGTGTCCTTTCCCTCTTTCTTTCTTTTTGTTCCCAGATCAGTCTTTGGAGAAGTCGAGGACGGAGAACGAAGGCGTAAAAGTTGTGATTGGTCCGGGAGGGTTGATGTTGGCATGGTGGCGTGGGTCTGTGTCCTTTTGTGACTGGGTTGTCCTGCTCCAACAAGCTATGGTGAAGATGGAGTGCACTCCAGAGAGGCTGCAGGGGAGGGAAGAAAAAAAGAGAGAGAAGATGGAAAATATGCACAAGAGAAAACACGTTCAGAAAAATCCGAAAAGCACACGACCATTACAGCAAAGCTGCAAACGGAGCAGGGTGACGTAGATGAGAGAGGAAATTAAGAAGTTGAGATCAAACAGGGAGAAGAAAAAAAAAACAGAAAGGGCCGAGATAACAAGCATGGGCACAGTGAGGCATAAAAATGGATCGGGGGGGAAGGGGGTGGAATTAGAAAAATAGAAGAGAGATAAGAGAGACAGGATAAAAGAGAGAGAGAGAGAGAGGGGTGGGGAGGCGGAGGAAGGAGGGAGAAGGGGTGTGAAAAGAGGAGACATAATTATAAAATGGCACGAGGAAATCAATGCAGCGGGCATCATTGTGCTTGCAGGCTACGTACAAAGAGAGGTAGAAAGCAGCAGTGTGTCCATCAAATGCATACACACCGGCACATGTCAGTGTCACACAGACACACACAGACACACACACCAGCACTTCAAATGCAGAGCGAAGACAAGGAGGATGAGTCAGGCAGATGAAGCGGAGAGAGACAAGTGACATTTAGAGCTCAGTCAGAGCATGTGATGACAAGGCACAAAGATACATGCCAGCCCAGCCTCTGACAACAGCTTGTGTGTGTCTGTGTGTGTGTGGATGCAACAGATTTGTGACTTTATACATTATTCTGTTCTACAGTGGGAGCTGAAACTGCCAACATGGAGCTGAGAAGTCATGTTAACGTTCAGAAACTTGGGGATAAAGTAAAACAAGTGCAGTCCTGACTTTAGAAGTGGAGGAGAAAGTATTCAGAGCCATAAAGTAAATGAAGCGTTACTTTTTATGAATGAATTCATTTAAATTCCATCTAGTACAATGTTTTATCATCAACCAGTGAGCCTAACCATAAAGGCGATCTCACTGAAACACACACAGCCTGTCATGTCTGCTGCCTGCACGTCATACGTATCGTCGGGGGCGGGACTTGTCCATGGTAGCCACCATGGTAGCAGTAGTGTTCCACGAATTTTATTGCCCAGTGCAACTGAGCGTGAAAAAGCACCTAAAGCAAATTTGTCACTGACCCCGGTCTCCTGAGTGAAAAGGATTTGAGATTTCTGTGGTGGCCATGTTTGCCATTTTTGACTAAGTCCCAGCCCCCATAAAATATACACACATTTTCCATGTGCACGGCTGGAATATTTCCTGCTATATCTGTCCCCTGGTGAGATAAGGTTAAACCCCGCCCCCCCTATCCAGGTCAGGTTTGAAGCTGAGCATCCTGGAAGACATGTTGCTGCTCTGATGGAGCTGCTTGAAGGAGCCAGACCACTCGCCTTACTTCATTTTGGCCATCCAGCCAAAACCACGTATTTACTTCACTTTATGAAGCTAAATCTAGCACCTTATTGTTCTGAATAGCAGCAACCACAGGACTACACTGATCCTTTATTTCTGCCTCACCACTCCCTCAGAATGTTGTTGCAGACAACAATGCTAACCAATGCTAACACACTTCAAATACAACCAAATTAAATTCAGTGTTATTAACAAACCCTCCAAAGCATCAAGCTATTTCTACTCAATAGCATGTAAACACCATGTCAGCCCACACTCACACACACACACTCACTCCTTGTTAACTGTATTAGCGCCAGGGCTTATCAGTGCAGTGGGACCACACACCACAAAAGGCTGAAATTCATTACAGACGTAGGAGGGCCTTGACAAGCTGTCAGCATGTTCCAAAGATTCTTCAAATCCTCCGACCCCTCCCCTCCCTGTGTCTTAGGAGGATGAGGAGAATACTCAGAGCTCAGCTATATGTTTCCTCACACACACACACACACACAGGAATGTCTCCCGGTCTACGTCTTAATTTCAATGATAGCTTACATTGTCACAGGCAGAAGCTAATGGCTACATTTACACAAAAACTTCTGCTCTGAATCTTAATTTCATGGATAGTTTACATTGACTGTCTCTCTCTCTACACACACACAAAGTTGCACACATTATTCTGAGAAAGCAACAAATGGAGAGCAGGCCCAGAGGTGCTATTGAGTGACAAACTGCATTTCCAATTTATGCGAGTGTCTTCTCATGCCTGCCACACACACACACACTAATATAAAGGATAGTTTGTTGTTACATCAGTAGAAAATTACAGCTGCCATGAAAGTGGGACAGAAACAATGATGTCCATGTGGCTCATCTGAACATATTTTCCTGTCTGGCTGAACTGTTGAATAGCAGTGCAAGAAACGACATGTGATCATCCTTCAGCCGGCGCTTATTCAGTCTTGAAGGACAGAAAAGGGCAAAGTACTCAGCAAAATCTTTTCTTTAACGTAATTACTATAATCTGCCAAACCTAAATTAAACAGACCAGCGAGTGAATGCCTCACTGACATGAGTGTGTGTGTGTATGTACTCCAGCATCTGTGACAGAAAATCACAATTACAGCATGTTTCTGTGGTGTGTGTGAATGAGAAGCTGAGAACAGTGGGTTTGTCTCCACTTATTAAACCAGCCAATTACAAAAGCCCACTCATCACATTTCCATCCCAAACAAAGGAGGAAGTGATCTATTATTAACTCTGTGATTCACAGGGACACTCAGCCTATATGTTCAAACACACACAAATCTGATTCGCTGCTTTCAAGAGACGTTTTTTTTTTCACCGTCTTCTTCTGCAGCTCTTTCGAATCAAAGAGCACCTAAACGCATCTGCAGCCTCTCTGCTGTGTCTCAATGTGAAAATATACACCAGGATGTAGCGACTGTGTCCGTCAAGCTTTGAAGTATCTGCTTTGTAGGCTGAATCCATGTGGTACCTGGCAGCAATTCCCTGATACTGGGAAACCCTAAGATGTGTTTTCAAAGAAAAAAAGCTGGCAGCAGTTAGATGTTTTATTCATCCACAAATACCATGAAATCCAACATGCTGCAAAATAATCTTTTCTGCTAAGCTCCAATTATGTATAAACATGATTAAACTGCCATTGCACTGTGTGATGTTTCATCTCAAAATCAGTCGTGCTTCTTTGCTCTCCATTAGGGGACGGCATTCTTCGAAAGAGACGGAGGTGTGTCCATTGTGTGTTGGCAGCACAACAGTCCATCTATACTCCAGTTTATTATTAAGAGAGGTGGAGGGAGAGTGGAGTTGAGGTGTAGCAGAGTCTCTGTGGGAGACTCTGACTGTCATGTTGGCAGCATCGCAGTCCACCTAAACTCCAAATACAGGCAAAGAGGTGGAGCTAAGGCTGACAACGCTGCTGATGATATGCACCTGCCTGCCGCCTTTAGCTATTACACTGTTTAAATTCTAAATAACATGTGTACCAGGCTGTAAATATTTTTACATTTTAACATGAAGGTCTATGAAGAGTCTAGCTCCCCCAGAGGCTGAGAGGGTGAACTGCAGGTTTATCTCTTAGCCGCAGAGGCTGCTGCTCGATCACCAAACAGCTGCTTCTGTTGTCTAGCAACCTAAAACTGATACAAACATGTAAAAGTTTACTCAGCTGGAGTCTGATTTATTCTCCTCTAACTGTCACCAGCAGGCAGCGACTCCACCCATCCACCAAAGGATCCACCCGGTGCATCTTTCCTCACCAAGCAACAAAAAAAAAAAGGATTTATCTGAATCACATGTTCTTACATTGTTCAGTAACCCGCTTTCTGAAATATGGTTGTAATAACCTCACAAATAGGCACACTTAAAGGAATAAGCTGCATTGTTTTCACAGAAAAATGCATCTTTATAGTGATTCACTGTACTGTCTGTTATTATTAGGAGATTCAACTGGTGAAAAAGAGGGGTCACCGAGTCCAGCCACCGTACAACACAGCTGCCACATGCTCAGATAATTGATTTAACTGCAAGCTGAGACAAGCTGCTGATACATGTGTGCATGTATGTAGGGACTTGTGCCTCTGTGCTGCTCAGATAAGGTTTTGAGAACCTTGTCTTCCAGCATGTGTTCAAAATAGGTCATCTTATTCTGTGACTCTGAGCGAGCAAGCACGCCTGCTTCTCTCCCTGCCCTGATTTCAACAACATAAACAACTGACGGGAAGTTTCCCCCTCTCCTTCTCTCCATCTTTAAAGCACAACTCTTCATAAGTGTAACCCAGTGAGGTTAAGTAAATAAGTCTATTTTATGCAGAGCAGGAGACAGAGGAGTGGTACTTTCTCAGAGTGCTTGTATTTTGGTATTCTAACTTGTGTCAAGTTGGATTTGTTTGCTACTGTGCCTTTTCCAGTGCCACCTGCCAACACAGTGACACACACTCACACATTTGCACACGCACACAGACCTCGCTCCTCCATGGTTCAGCTTCCTTTAGTTGCTCAGCAGGGGACTGTCAAACTGAGCTCAGTAGCATTTTCTTTACTGTGCTGCTCTATCATGCAGGATATCTCTGCTGACACAAAGCTGTCATGGCCTTCAGGGCTTAAAGATGGTGATGCAAAGAAGCAAAAAGTGGAACAGTAAAAACAGGCCTGTCACTTATTTCTGAACATGCACGCTGACATCCGCATGCATCTATATTTGTGAGCACGCGTATGTGTGGAAATGTTGTTGTGTAGATGATTCATGGCGGTAAACAGAGAGGCACAATCTCCTCGCTCTGCTGTGATGGGATTACTGGTGCAATTATGCACAGGCCGTTAGCAACATCTTTGGTGGTATAGCTGCTTTTAAAACACAACTGAAGAGTGAAGAGTATCTCCCTGATGACTACACAACGCTGAACAGTGATGAGATGAGATTTATTTTGATTGATTGATTTTCTTGCCTGAATGAAAAATAATAACTAGTGATCATACAGTTTCAAGTCTTTAGGCTAAGCTGAGCTAACAGGCTAACTAAAAATAGAGTATTCCCCAAGATAAGACCTCGATTGCTGGGTGTGCCATCACTGTTTGTACTTTGCCAACCACAGGATGCATTATAGGCTAAGTGCTGCACCGCTGAGGTTAAGCAGCAACGATGTGTTAAATTGATCGCTCTAAAAGTTTCCACTGTTGTACAACAGTTCTTGAAGCCGACTAGACCTAAAGACTACTGTAGATTGCAACAAAAACTGCCATTTATTGACAGATATGCCCCCATCAAATCATCAAATCAGTTGATTTTAGCAAGATGCCCAATGAGGAAAGAACAAAAACACTACAACTACCCTGGGCTCAGAGGTTTTTGCTGACACTGATAAATACCTGAGGAATGGGACACAGTCGAGAGGTTGGCTATGCCGTCATTAACCTTGTAAAACCTCAGCCTGTGCTGGTGATTAACGATACCCCATTATGTGCTATTAAACAGCAGCAGCAGCAGCAGCAGCAGAGGAGGGTCTCTCCTCTGTGTAGCACAAACAGCGCCATGCTGCTCAGGGAACTGCTCAGCTTCTTAAAGAAACTCTCCCCGGGCCTGACAACAATCTCCCAAAGGGGCCACGGTATAAAATAAAAATCAGGTCTGAGCATTATACATCAGCTAAAAAAGATTTGTTAGCAAGTCAGAGAATGACCCAGTCTGGCCCTAATATCCTCTGACTGGCTCCTCTTTGAGTGCCACTTACATGTTTCCCCTCCTTGTCTTGTTCAAAGGTCTGTTATTGTTTATTACAATGGAAGTCGGTGGAGTCCCCACAGAGGGCTCCGTGATAAGCAAAATACTCCGACGCTTTTACCATATGAAAGGCAGGGGGAGAGAAAAGAAAGAGGGAGAGAGAGAGAGACGGATGAAGTGCGAACAGACAGAGGTGCAGGGATGGGTGGAAATGTGGGGAGTGGAGGATGTGTGAGAGAGGGAACAGAGAGTGTGGCGGGCGAGCGGGGAAGATAAAGGCAGAGCTGTATTCCCTGATGTGGCTTCTGTGTGCTGGCTCTTTGCAGCTCCTGCTCTAAGGATTACTGCATTTACACTTCAGCTTAAAAATAGCCCCCGTGATAATTTATTTAGCTGGAGCACGCCATCCAGCATTGTGTTCCCAGAGAATAGTTTTTTTTCCTCTCTCTCTCTCTCTCTCTCTCTCTCTCTCCCATCGTCAGAGACTGGATGAGATTCTCCCCAGAATCTTTTGTTTCTCTCGATATATTTCAGCTGTGATGTTCTTTTAATCTTCCATTCCCTCAGAAACTCGCTGTCTGTCTGAACATCACAAACAAACACCAGCAGCCATGTTTACCTGCTCCGCTGGATGTCATCCCGTTATAATCTTGTTTGTGCTGCTGTGTGTGTAACGTGAACCTTTGACTCCGTTCAGTCAGTTATTTAACAAGTTGGTTAACTCTTGTCTCACACAAATTAAAAAAATATGTTACATTTAAACACTTTTAAAAAGAGTTTACACACTCATCACACACAAATACATAAAACAGAACAAAATTACAGATACAGCGGTGTCCAGTCGCACCCGGGGCGGCCTCATACAGGGGGTGGCAAAAAAATCGTCTTGCGGGGTTTATATATTATATTATCGATCATATCACTTTGTGGAGAATTGGCAAATTAGCACCCCCTGCAGCTGCAGGTGCCCCTGCTTGCTGAGAAGGTGCTGTGTGAGAAGGGGAGGGGGACGCGGGGGACAGCTCACCTCTGGGTCCCCCAAATGGAACAGACAGGGACAGGGAGTCTGCAAGGGATGTTTCACTCTGTCCTGATAGTGTGCGTCATTGCGTTTGTGTACAGTAGCGTGAATGATGGAAGGAGTGAGAGCTCTTACCGTTAATACACGATCATTAAACACGCTCAAAGGGGTTCCCGCCTGGGGAGGAATTCAATGTAGAACAGCCACTGGCAGTATCCATTATTTAGATGCGTTATACAGCTTGTGGTAATTACTCCCACTGCCAGCAGGGGGAGACAAAAAGTCAGTTCTGTAGCTTTAAAAAAAAACAAACAAGTTCCCTTTCAGCTCTTGAATTTTTATTGATCTTTCAAGTTTGCCATAATCAACTCAATTATTATCTGCTGCAGCTGCTAGTTGTTTTCTTTGTATCATTAATATCTTCTCGACTTTTTTTGTTCAAAACACACAAAAACAGAATTGAGCAATCAGTGTAATTACAGTGATTGACACTTTGGTGCGTGCACATTTTTATCCATTCATAATTTTTTACTTCATAATCTTAAACTGAACTCCTATGGATTTCCTCAGTGTATGTTCACCCTGCTCATTCTGACCGTGTTATCACAACTATATATGTGTGGTTACATGGAAAACTCTCCATGGAGTGTAACCAAAGCATCACACACGAGTGAAATTAGCGTTACCACAACACTCCTGATTGTAGGACAAGCTCCTCTACGCCAATGATACACTGCCCAAGTGAAGAAAGAGAGACTATTACCACAGCGCTCTCCAATCTGCCCTTGAGATACGCCACTTGAGTGTACTTTGAGCATACTTAAAAGAAATGATCCCCCTCAAATCGCTCAGCTGATACAGCGACCTATCTAGACTCCAACAGGGCATGTTCAAAGTCAACAGCACTTTAAACAGAAGATATAAGAGGCCTTCAAACAGCACAGACAAAAAGCCTTGGTTGCTGTTTTAGAGCGGGAAAAATGCTTCAGTAGCCGGGGTTAAAGGGGATCATCAGTCTCTGTGGCACGGCGAATCTCATTTCCCGCACAAATGTGATGACTCGACAACAGGGAGGACAGCTGTGATGTAGACGGAGGGATGTGGAGCTCACAATATGGAAACCAGTGTTTTCCACTCGGCGTTTTACTACAGAAACCCTGAAAGCTGTGTGTGACCTGACATCACACTGACAACTTATACCTCCCTCTGTCAGTGTGGTAATGAATTCTAATGTCTCTCTATCAGGTTACTGCGCCTCTGCCAACTGTGGGCAGCCATGCAGCCACAGTGAGAAGATGACACTGCATGTTTAGACGAAGAGAGGTGGGTCCAATTTACGCCCTCTGTCACCATCTAATCTCAAACTAAATGACTATATTTTGAAGTTTTAAAAGCTGGCTGCTTAGGCTGATGTTTTTACTTCACTTTAGGTTTCTAAGTGCTGTTTTAAATCCCTGTGGGAGGCGCCGACCGTCACCATGTTGGCAGCCTCACAGTCTGCCTAAACTCCAAATACAGACAAAGAAGTGGAGCTGAGGCTGGCAGGAAGTCATGCAAGCAAGAAGCTTGCCCTGTGAGGGAACCCACTTGTCATACAAAACCACCACACTCATATTTATGCATAATTGAATGCATAATAAAAACAAGTAAGTTATCAAAAAATGCAGCTGTCACTTAAAGAGAACTTATCAATAGAGACCAGAATCATTTTTAGAACCAGGCTGTCAACATGTCTGTTTCTGCTGTATTGTTGGTCATTTTAAAGGTAGGGTAGGAGATTTTGAAAACTCACTGAGAGTCAGCCAGATTTTTAAAGTAAACACACGCCCCTTACTCTTGGAGCTCATCCTGAAGCCACGCCTCCCAAACACATGGACGCGCATTACCTGAAGACGAGCTGCGGTCTGTGACTTCGGCCATCATGCACGTACCCCTCTGGTGTGCGCAGAGCAGGAAGAGAGTGACAACCAGCCAATACTCTGCACAGGGTCGCCCCGGAGGATTGGCTGATGTTTTTTGCATTTTATAGCTTCCACAGATGATTAATATTTTTTGCTTTAATGCGAAACTGTCTGACTAATGGGTTGCTATCGGATCGTAAAGAGAAGTGTAAAGAGTAATTTAACAAAAAGTGCATCAGAATGAAATCTCCTACCCTACCTTTAACATGGGACGCTGTGGGGATTGACTCTCTTTTGGAGCCCCTAGTGGCTGCAACATGAACTGCAACATCACGTCACGTCAGCCCCAGGGGGGTTCTGCTTTTTTACCAGCTAACATTATGCTAATAGTTGTAGCTTGCAGCAGATTCGACATTGAAAGAACAATAACAGCAAGAGAATTTTTTTTTTTATTATATACTTTAAAGTCTTTGAGGACAACAATGGGTGAACACGAGTGTTAGTGTGTCCTTCTGCAGCTCTAAAAATAGACAAAGCACTCTGGAGTGCTTAATCTCCAAAGGGACAGGTAGCTAACGGAGCCATTTCCAGCTGAAGCAGTGAACACACTTAACGACCACAGTAAGCAGAAAAGGTGCAAATCTGAGTTGCTTTGAAGCTCAGTGCTTCTTCTGCTGTTTAACCGTGTTTATTTAATGTAATTGCAGATTTATACAGCGGCAAGCATTGTGTCACTTTTATAAAACAATGAAATGACTCGCATGGAATTACTGCTGAGAAAAAAAAACACAAACCCAGACATTTTCTTTGTGTTTTCCTCAACTTCCATTTAATCTGACTCATCCGCAAACGCTCTGTCCCTGAAGGCACCATTGCCACTGATGGCATCATTATCCTCTTTCACACAGTGACAACTTAAAGAAACAGCTTTCAGCATCGAGGCGCTTTCTAAACGAAGTGCTACTGAAAGTATGTGTTCTCATCTCAATTTAGCCAGGATAAGAGATGCATTAAAGGAGTGATGAAGTTCCCACAATCCTCTTTGGGGAGATGCAATGTATATTCCATTGATGAATCTGGGTGGAAGGCCAATAAAGCCTTCCTCTCAGCGACATAACCAATCACCATGAAAGAAAATTTCATTTTCTCCTTTGCTGCAAACTTTTGGAGGCACTTTAATTCCCCTCGAGTGGCTCTGAGATTTCAAGTTTAAACTAATTTGCTTGTCTGGTAATTAAATAAGAAATCAATTCTACAAACAATTAGTTCTGCCGCATGCAGGCTCGTGGCATTTGTGAGTTTGTGTGTTTGTCGTGTGGGTGTGATGAGAGGGAAGCGGCTTTCTTAGACGCTGTTTTTCTTCCTCTTTGCTACACAACGCAGCATAACACACAGAGCGATTCCTCACACAAAACCGGATCAAAACAGAAACACTATTTATTGATTATGCATATGAATTAAGAGCAGTCAGTATCCTGCTGCTGCTCAAACACGATCTACAAGCACCGGAATCTGCAGCGTCATCAAGCAGACACCCCCTGAGTCACTCCGCCTGTTAAATATTCAGGAAACTTCCCCTAATAAGACTCATAGGATGGAAAATCTCCAATATGTGTGCGCCTAGAAGTGCTCTTACCTTAGACACACTCTCATCACTCTGTGTGATGTTTTTGTGCTGCAACGTACATTTTCTAAAACCTACTCCTCCTTCATTCGCCTTATCTTGCCTCTACTTTGGCACCTCCATAGATTTCCCACAAAGCATTTGAACAACCACCCCCCGAGACAGGTATATACTTGTTGCATTCAATTTGTATGGGAGAAAAATACAGATAGCAACACCATGGCAACGGCAATGTAGTGTGTAACTATAGGGCTAACTTCCTATGTGTGGCTGCACATGCGGGACATGTTTTCTGGTATTGGTGGGGAAATTAGCATCAGCAAAAAAAATGCTGATTCGACAAAACATAAAGCATTAACTGGACTAATCAATATTCCCAAATGAGGCACAAAAAGCAGACGCACACTTCACATTTCTGTGCCAAAGTGAGAGTAGAGTGACTGAATGGAGCTTGAGCAGCAGAGCTGATATGAACCTCTCCTCGATGTTTAATTTTGGGAAAATCTGTCCAAAAACAACCTCACAAATCTGCTTTCTGACGCTCTCTGTGAGCCTTCATGTGCTGACACTGAAAATCTTCCCAGCAGTCCCTCATACACCCTGGCTGCTTCCAAGTAATCCACCTGAAGTCATTGTGTATTCTGCGCGAGGCGCCCGGCCCTGCTGACTCGCTAGCATTAAACGTGTATTTACCAGCTGGGGGTCTGAATACATGACGAAGCTCCTGGATTCCCAGCGGGGCCGTACCTGCCACAGCTACACCACATCGTCCTTGAGCTAGACACCTTAACCTTAGCACAGCACACAGCGTCGAGCACGCAGCGCATCAAGTCGGCTGTGTGTAAACGGATATAATGTTAATGTCAGGGTAGTGTGGGTCCCAGTGGATGCTGAGGGGGCATCTGCAGGCAATGGAGGAGCCATATGATGAATATTAATCATCATATGTGCTGCAGATCTGTGAAGAGGCTGTAGTGTAGTAATACCTTAGGGGCCTCCACTATATACATCCATTTGCTATTAATATTGGGCTGCACCGAGGCGCTGTCTCCCTGCATGCCCTGCAGTCAGAGCATCATGGTTTACAGCTCTGGATGTGTATGTGTGCACATTCCTGCCATGCGACAGGCTAGTGCTGCTCTCTGGTGTGTGTGTCTTTTCACCACACACTCGCCTCCCCGATAACACACTACCTGTAGGTTTATAATACGTCTGGGTCAACAGACATTGAGAACACAGAGGGAGGTTAATGTGAAGCAGATAGTGTATCTGCCTCACTGCTGGCGAGCGTCAGCGTTGTTTGCCAGATGCATTAGACACAGTTGTTGAACAAGGCTAGCTGAACTGCACCCATTCTGGTGCTGCTTCAAGACGCACGGCACACTCTGGAGATGTGATCTGTGCAGATTGCCCAATACTTGAATCCTCGATATATAGAGAGAGAGGCGTTTATAATCAAGTACACTTGATTTCCATTAAGAGGAGCAGTTACTAGTGAATCCTACACTATCATTCTGTCCCTCTCCTCTGCTTTTAAAAGGCATGGAGCCAAAGGAAAAAAGAGTTCAGGATCCGGGATTTAGGCCAAACTTTGTGCTAAGCTAATTAGCAGTGATAGCACCAACATATCAAAGGATTTAGAGCAATTAGAGTCAAGACAATATTGAAATAAAGACAGTTGTTCAAAATGGAAAAATGCTATTTTTGCTCTGCACTACAGAGCCAAACAAGACAGATCTGACCTCCATCTTAAGAAGATAACTGCAGCCGCATGGGGGATTCTACAGTGAATGTGATGTTTTTTTCGTTGTTGAAATAAAAATGGTCTCTTTGGGAAGCGAGAGTGAAGAGAGGGAACATTTGCACAAATGATGACTAATCCCCGGAGCCTCGTTCGCACACGCCCCGCAAATAAACGTGTCACCTGTTTTCACCGCCTACTTGACACTGAGTAATCACACAGTGAGAGACATCTGCCATGTTACTGGATGGCAGCGTTGCGTCCCATATCCGTCCCCAGCCTATTGGAAAAGGGAGGATGCCACAGGAAGTGGCTGTGTGATAAGGGACTGACCTCCTTAACACGCACAGGGAGCATCAGATGCTGCAGAAGGTAATTCAGATACTGATGTCTCAGATATCAATGATCCATTTTTCCTCATTTCATCGCATTAAAAAGAGGAAGAGCGAGCAACGTCGCCCGAGGAGGAGTATTCCTCGTCTTGGCTGTGATTGTTATTGTAGTAAAATGTGAGGTATAACCCCTCTCAGCTACGCAGAGGAACACCTGCTATGGGCACAAATTGTACTGAACTGTTGAACTGTTTGAGGAGGAAGAGGAGGAGGAAGACAAACAACATCAGGACAAAGAAAAGTGTTGCAGATGGAAGCAAAGGAGGAAGGAAGTGTGGCTGGAACAAAGTATTAAAGGGAGTGTGGCAAAGTAGGAGGCATACAAAGCATTAAAACAAGAGAGCACGCTCAGGGTAACTTCTGAAAATTAGCTCATCTAACGTGTGTGCCAGATGGTTGGGGTAAAATGAAACAGCAAAAAGTACAGACAATCAAAGAGAAGTGTCTCCGAGTCTACCCGGCGCATGTTTCTGTGTCTTGTTGCTCCAGTCAAGAACACTGTGTAAAACAAACAGAGAACAATTTACAAGTGCTGTTTGACCTGAGCTCGCAGGAGAGTAAGAAATATCAAGTGGATCCGATGAAATTCAGCTACACTGGATGTGAGTCACTGCTCTAATGAAGGGCTATTACATATCCTTCTGTTAACAAGCCTGGCTTTTCTGCTTCTCTAAGTGTAAGGGTGAGTCTGAGAAAAGCTGACTGAAGTGCTGTTTTTTTTTTCTCTCTTCCTCGAGCACTCGCGCTCTGTAATCGCTCCCTCTACAAGAAATGAGATGATTTCAGAAAACCTGAGGACATTTAATTGCTAACCTGAGAGAGAGATAACTAGATTTCAGCATCCTGGAGGACGAATCTGTGTGACAGGTGACAGAAAAATGGGTTATTTTATTAAGTACCAGTGAAGTATGATATATTTGTACTACATCAAATATAAGCTAGCATCTGGCTGATACTTATTGCAAGATTTTTAAGTTAATTTTTTACATCCCTCCATTTGTTTTTGTTTCTTTTTTTTACCAGAGCTGATGCAGAACAGTGGGCATTGCTTATAGAACCAGGCCTCCCTAGATTCCTATTTTACCTAAATACACTCAAACAAACAGCACTCCAGAAACTGCAGTTCCTTGAATGGCCACTTGAGGCTGGCTGCCAGAGTGAGTCATGGTAACTCTCCTAAAACGGAGCTGTCGCTGGGCGACAGAAATGGACATGCGCTGTTTGTTTGAAAAAATTTCAACTGATCTTCCGATCACTATTACATTCATTACGGTAATGACCACATTGCGTGTGTGCCAGGGGCGGGAGTTTTGTAAAGCGTAGGAGAGTTGATGTAAAATAGTTTGAGTTTAATTTGTGTAATCTCTTGTTGTCTTGTCTCGTCTTGTTGCTGCACATTTATAGTTGTTTATGAAGAGAAATTTGATGAAAATTCAAATCCGTTTTTTTACTTTTCTTGTTATTACACACTGTTCTGAGCATTTTTAACAAATATGTGCCAGCTTTTGAAAGTTATATTTCATCTGTCAAGAAAAACAGATAAAATAATTAATATAAAGAACATTTTCTGACAGAATCATTAAAAAAAGATGTTATAATTATAGTAGTGAAAGGGTTAACTTTGCAGCAGAAACCTTCAGACCTCAGATGTTTTATTATGCCTTCGCCTTATCCATCATTCAGAGCGTTCTTCTCGAGCCGAGCATATATATTGAGCTTACGCACTGTGCATATGTTAGCAACGGTTTGCCTATTTATACGTCCAGCAGACACACACACACACACGCCGCAGCATTAGCATTCATTTAGAGCTGTGTTTCTGGCCAAATGTAACTCAAGCATTCACTCTACTTTTAGCCCTGTTTTTCCAGCAATCTCCAAGGAACTCTTTAGCCGCTAAGTGCTGCACGATGTTTGTCTGCTGCACGGCTGCTGAAGCAAGAATAAGTAAGACTCTGCCCAAAAACGGTGCTGCAAGTGTGTTTTTAAACTACTCTAATAAACACATTTATAATACAACACAAAGCAAATGTATGCTGCTGCCTCAAAAAAATTCTATTAGGGGGAAGGAAGTGAGGCAACAGATTGAATTAACCTGAGAACTTTAATTGTGTGTTGTGGAATTGAGATTTAATTGAAAAAGCATAAACAGAAAATCTAATTTGAATATTATTAGGTGCTTAAATGCTGTGGTGGAATATAATTATACCTCGTATACCTCATTTGCATTGGTAATTACCAGGAATTTCTGCATATGGGCCTTATGCTTATGTTCTGTATATCACAATGCAAAAGGTGCTCTAACTAAAGGGTGTTTTCAAAACTTGTTCCATCAATAGTTCCGTCACGGCGGCGTGGATCTAGACAACCTGAGTGTCTAAACTCATGCAGCCCTGTGTGTGTTTATACAAGTTTGTATGTTTTAGTTAATTAGCTCTTCAGTGCGCCATGAGCTAGTGTCTCGAAGGCAGCAAGCTAACAATTTATGCTCGAATGCCTCTTAAAATGAATCATCCGTCTCACTGTGAGAGCGCAAGAGGCACTTAAGAAAAAATCTACTTGACCTGCTGGAAGTAAAGACAACTGCGCGTCATTAAACGTAAGGATTTCATTCTTCATTACCGCTGGAGGAGAAAATGAGTTTGTCTTCATGGATCAGCGGCAGTGAGGCGAGCAGGTATCACCCTCACACCTCACCCTGACGACCAAACAAGCAGAAATCAAATCAAATAACACCCTGATCCCACACAGCAGCAGGGCCGCCGCTCTCAGACTAACCCTGATCCAGCCGGTTAGTCAGTCAGAGGGAGCAAATAAGCATGGCAGCCCTCACGTCTCTATCTCTAAGGCTGTGTGTGATTGATGGCTGAATGCGGGCCTTAATTTGTAGGAGGTGAAAAGATGGGAGCTACAATGCCTGACAACGCAGCAACAATGGAAGAGGAGATATAGATGGAAGACGGGTGGAAAATGGAGATGTGCAGATCTATTGTTAACTCTCTGCAGAGATGGGCTGACATTTTGTAGCACGGTGGAACACTGGCGTGGGCTTAAATACTGCACAGCGTATACTACACTCAGTGGCAGTGTTCCAATGCAAAGTTACACATTTGTTACATTTTTCATCCAGACAGGAGATAAAATAAGTAAATAAATAAATAAATATAGCTCTCTATTAGGGGTGACCCAAATGCTTGTTGCTATGGCAATCAATGCTACAATCTGCATCTGAATGCTTCCCTTTATTGCCTGGTTGGCTTCAGTTAGAGACTAAATTAGTAGCTGCCCTATGAAAATGTCACGGTGGTGGACGTATGCTTCAGGCCACGGTCATGTTGGAGGAGAAAAACAACGACCAGGACTGCTCAGGTTTTCTTTGGAGATATTTAGATATTTAGTCTTTTTTGTTAAGATTCCTTCCACCCTGACAAGACCCAAAGTTCTAGATGCACAGAAGCATCCCCACAGCATTGTACTGCCACCACTGTGCGACTGTGGGAGCTGTGTTCTTAGACTCCTTTATTTATCCAAAACAAAGGAAACATTTCTGTCACCTAAGACCTCCAGTTTTGTTTCATCTCATGTGTAATCTTTCTGGGACACGTTTTCTTTTCCTGAACCTTCCTGCCCTGTTCACCTAATTCGTCACCCCCTTTCTTCCTATTGAGGTCGTTCCCACTCTTATGAATGATGTTCCAGAGGCCCTCAGACTCACGCTTGTACTGAGAAGGGATTATGCATGCTTCCAGACTGAAGTGTGTAAATGTGGGAGGGTTGAATGTGCTACATGTTCTCTTTACCTTTGGCCAAAAACATAGCAATCGGCCCTCACATACTTGTTTTCAAGGTGTTTTCTCTGCCTTGGATGAAACAAGTGTCAGCTCAGAGAGGTAAAGGTTTTAAACTAAAAGACAGAAATGGACTCGTCAGAGGGGACTTCTGTTTTGTCATCTTTTCCCCCAACCTTCCTTCTGTCTCAAATTCTGTTTACTTTTTATTTTTAAATTGCCTCTCTTATCCACCAGCTCGTGTTTTTACCCACATCCCAGCTGCTGTTTTGTGTCTTTTTTTCCCTCTTTCTCACTTCACGACTCCTCCTCAAGTTTCCACTCTCCTTCTCCTCAGTGTATGTTTAATAGGAATTATTGTCACTTGAAGATCCTCATCAAGGTGTGAATCTGTTCACAAGATCATTTACAGCGTACTTGTCATAACACCACGGATGAATCGGCTGTGATTATTGACACAAACTCGTGCATTTGTGTGTTTGTGTGTGTGCAGACAAGCCCCATCTTTAACACATGCACAATCAATTGCTTCAACCCAACAATTACAGAAGCAGAGACTTGAGGCAATTTGAAAGCAGCCACAATAAACCAAGGTGTTTACATCATCAAAATGCCAATGCACTCGCCAGAGAAAGTACGAGGGGAAATTAGCGCCGTTCTTCACGTGTCAAGATTAAACAGCACCGGCTTGAGTAAATGCTGCCTTTTCATGTGATACTGATGAAGCTCTTACTTAGGGCATGTGATCCTGTGTAAACAAGTGAAGTGGCTAGAGGAAAAATAATCAGTGGGGGTTCTTGTTTTACATGCAGCTCAGCAGAGAGAATGGAGAGAAGAGCAACGCAGCAACTTCTCTGTGCAGCAGCATGGAAAAGTAGAACAGACAGAGCTCCGATCATTGTATGTTTTCTATGTAAGCACATTTCTGCAGGTTCATGGGGGCAGGGACTTGTCTGGATGGGAGCCAAAAACAGCGACGACTTGTAAAATGTGTTCAATGTATGAATTTGTGTGTTTTAGGAAGATGAAAAGCTGCCAGGTTGCATACACCTCCACCATCCCTATCCTACACCTTTACTTGGACTATTGCAGTCGTCTAAGTCCCATGTTCGGATGATGCCGGGCTATAGGATCATATGTTCCATCATCATATCCATCCATCATCCATTAACCTACAGCTAACTACGGGTAAGCGGCAGGGTACACCCTGGACAACCCTAAGACCCCGTTCATACTGAGGAAATCAATCCAGCCAGAGCGGGATTCGGGCCGTATCTGGATATATCTGGATAGTTTTTTCTAAGTCTGAACAACGCAAATCCGGATAGATCTCGATCCCCCTCTCGGAGGCCGGTTTGGCCTAAATGTAGGTCAGGTCTGAAAGCAAATCCAGCTAGCGAATTCCACTAGCGACATGATAATGACATGACAATGTCTGGGTCGCGAAAAAAAGCCGTATGTTTGAACACTGCGAATCCTGCTATATCCAGCTTGATTTCAATCTCATGGAGGTGGATCTAGCCGGATTGGCTTAAATGTGGCTCAGATCTGAACGCAAATGCAGATAGCGAATCCAGCTAGCGATGTGATACTTCCGGTTAGCGATGTGCCACTTCCGGTTCACAGGGAGCGACACGGGACAAAATAAACGCACGACGCATGCGCACACACGGTCATACCACGGCCTGAACAGACTCTGTATATTACGAGGCCCCACCTAGTGGTTTGGAGGACCGCAAACAAGCCGGATTAAGCCGGATTGAGTGCGGACACGCTTGTGTGATAGCCAGATTTGAAAATAGGTCTGAACGTATCCAGCTTAAAGACTATCTAGATACAATCCAACTCTAGCTGGAATGACTTTCTCCAGTGTGAATGGGGCCTACGTCAGCTTTGCCCTGAGTTTATTTTCGACAGGGCTACAAAGGAATAAACTGCTTTTTGAACTGGAAAAAAAAAACAAAAGAACGAGTGACACAGGATAAAAAAAGGCATATGCACACATGGTCCTACCGTGGCCTGAACGGACTCTGTATATTACGAGGCACCACCTAGCAGTTTGGAGGACAACAAACAAGCCGGATTAAGCCGGATTGAGGGAGGACACGTGTGCGATAGCCAGATTTGAAAATAGGTCTGAACGTATCCAGCTTAAAGGCTATCCAATCTCTAGCTGGATTGACTTTCTATAACTCTGCCGCCCCATAATCATATACATAACATAATGTTGTATGAAAAATACATCTATACATATATTCCGTCAGCATAAATGTAGCCATGTGCCTTGTCTGGCAGATGTATTATCGAACAAATGTGGCGTTTTTTCTGTAAGGGTGGGTTGGTTCAAGACGTTTTTCACTTCCTGAAAAAGCTCTAAAAGTGACCTAAAACCACAATGGGAAAGGTGTGTTTGTCAATGACATTATTACCTCCAGTGAATCCTACCAAAAGCTGACGATGACATTCCCTTTAAACAAACCTGGGTCAAAACCCAACCCACTGAGACCTATTCCACTTCTGCTGTAAACATTTAGATTTGACCTCAGGAGGGAACCAGACGCAGTGCTGCTGTCACGCAAGAATCATACCAGCTCTCAGCCTAAGTACATTTATTCCCCAGGAGGGGGTGAGCTGGTGATGTCACATGACAGTGAAATTTTGTGCACTCTCTGAGGAATAAGCCTGTAAAAATGAGATGCCACAATGATTAATAACCCTAAAAATACATGCACACACAGTCGACTTCAGGTGGCAACAATACGGATGCTGTGAGGCGAACAATGACAAAGTTTAGCAATTTCACTTCCTGGGATGCAGTCATGCACAGCGTGGGGTAGCCATTTTCTACAGAAGTAATTTTCAGAAAAGGCATATATACTGTAGGTATTCCTAGAGTCCCACTAATCAAGTAGAGGCTCCTATAAAACACACACAGCTGCATTAGGAGGCCGTTCATAAATGTGCACTCGGTGTTTGTGTGCTACCTGCCTGACTTCTTCACTATTTTTCATCAGGCTGTGTGCTGTCAAGCCGTGTTGTATATAGTGTGGAACCATTCCATCAGTCTCAGGGAATAGAGTGTGCAGCATGGCCGCCACTCCACTCCCAGAAGCCAGTTCACTTTAATTGAAGCTCCAGTGAAACACAAGGCTGGGCAGTACAGTAGCTCACACAACAGTGTTATCTGCAGCATCTCTGTCTGCCATGGAAATGGAATTAGACTGACAGTCAGTGGCCTGCAGAGCTGCACACTGTGACAAACCCAGATACACACACACACACACACACACACACACTGTTAAAAAAACTCTGGCTGTTCCAAGCAAATAAATACACACACAAAAAGACAGTGTGCTGGAGTGGCTGCGGCTCTCCATCAACCGAGAAATCTCATATTGGTGGGCTCTGTATTAATCTGGAGTTGGAGAAAAAGACAGAGAGAGCACAGAGGAGGAGGCGATGGAAAACAGGAGGATCAATTGAAGCTGGGTGAGTGATGGGAATGAGACAGGAGAGAGGGGACGAGGAGAGGAGAAGGCGAGTGTGTGGATGGAAAATTAATAGTTATACTTTTCTGCTATACTTTCTGCTAATTTGCTAAAAATGCATACACATAATGAATTCTTAGTGTAAACAGCATTCTCCAAGGAAGAAGCTACAGTCCTGAACAGTGAGATATGTTTAATTTACTCTTATTTTATTCTTTTAGACTGTTTAATCAATGAATCAAACAGGAAGTTATTATTACACATTTAAAACCACTGATTTCATTAACTATCCTTGTTTTTGGAGCAGTGCCGTTCATCTTTATCAACAATATCTGCCTGTTTCTGAGGCGTAGGCAGTTTTTGGCTCTCCAGCTCTGGTTGATTTGCAATGCCTTTTGATTTCCCACTAAATCCAAATGCAACACAAAGAAGCATTGAATTATCAATTATTAATCAGCCTCCAAACCCTCTGGCATTTCCCTTGTTCCACACCATGATCTGAGCTTCTGCAAGCCAAGGTCACATGGCACCATCCAAGCAGTGGTAACATTTCCAGAACATACTTCATCATCATCCTCCGCTCCCCTCAGTTTGAGATTTCACACGGTTTGTTAATGCACTCCCACCATTAAAAGTCTGCATAATGAGCAGCAGGGCGCTGTTTAGAATGCAGTAAACACCTGCTCGGCCCAAATCATATTTCACTCTCTCATCGTCAGCATCTTTTCTCAGTGGATGATGTGGGAGCTGCGGTGGTGTAGAGGACAGGAGGAGCAAGAGGGGCTATCTGTATTCTGCTAATCCTCCAGTACAGTGCTGCAGAGGCTAATGGGGGTTAACAGGACTTTCACTTAAACACACGCTGAGCTCCCTGCTCTCAGAGAGGTTCTTCTGGGCCAGAGGAAGGTGCACCTCCAGATACAAACCCCTGCAATGACCTGCTCACCTGTGAGCTCCTCAGCCCTCTGATGGGGTTATATGGAGGAGGGAGTGGAGGGATGGCGATGGTGAGTAAAGTTACAGTGGTGGCACGCAAGAAGGGCACGTGTAGTGGAGCCGCAATTATTATTATTAGCAGGTGCTCACATGGGCATAAATATCATGACTTTACAGTAATTTATGCAATTAAATTAGTCAAGACAATGGAAAATGAATACCGTTACAATATATAGCCACTGGTTCCCCATTGTTTTTCTTATTTTTTCCTCAAAATCTGGACCATTATGCTGCCTCAGACATGTGAGCAGCCCCACCCTGTGTAAGATATAGGCTAATTTTTATTTGCCAACTAACTTTCCTGAAGGTTTTTTTCACTGCTGCTCTCATGCACTCCTTGGTGACTTCCTAATACATCCACATGCAGTGTTTAATTCATTATCAGTCCACTATCAGCTGCATCAGCCTATCCCTGCATGAACTGGGTAATTGGTATATTGAATATCCACTGTATATTTTTTCAATTTATCCAATCATCTTCATATTTAAAATAAACAGAGTAGGAGGAGGAATTGATATGCACTGTGTTTATTCTAGATTTTTCTCCAGCGTGTAAACCGTGTGAGCTGTGAAATATATATTCAAACACTGGCTGCATGTGTAAATTATTGATTCTGAATGTATAGAACATCCTCACCCTTAAATCATATATTAGTTTTACATTTGCACATTCCATTTACTGATCATGCTGGAGCTTTACATCATTATGAATTCACTCAGTGGGAAAAGATTTGACCCGAGGCTCGCTGTGGAACTGCGAGAGGCTCATGAAGAGAATATTATCTCTGAGAGAACATGGAGCTCCAGTGATGCCACCGATGCCCTAAAAATCTGACATTATTATATTTTTGTACAGATTATGCGTTCAAGTCTTAAATGAGGTTCTTATAGCCTTTTAAAAGTGTAGTTTTTGAGGAAGCACTGTCAGGTTAGCCTTTTTATTTATATCTGTCTTTTTATTTAAAAAAAAAACATTTAATTTGCCATTCAAAATATTTTGCAAGTAAGTATTGCAATAAAGAAGAGAAAAATACAAAATAAATGTTTTTATAAAGCATCAGAACAAATTCACAAAGGACTGAAGGGAGGTCTATCAAAACACTCAAATCTAAGGTGTGCAGTGAATGCAGGAGCAAAGGTGGCACAGCTGACATGAATACTGCTCTTCAAGTGGAGGTCCAAGGATCAGTGTCCTTCAGCAAAACACTGTGCTATGTGACCCCAAACTGTCACCTCAGTGACTGAAGAGAATTTTCTTCCTTTAGGAAGCAGTAAAATGTAAACAACCAGAAGCCTCTGGGGGCACCAGACATCTGGTGCTGCCATGTCAGTGCATTCATTATGTTGGGTTGCCATGGGGAATGTGTGAAGTTACATTTTTTGTTTTTTATCTGTCAAAGCATTTACGTACAGAGCATGAAACTATGCATTAAAGACAGTTAGGTGCTGAGAGACACAGAGCTGCAGTCAATGAGAATGTAAGGTACCATTTAGCTGGTGAAGATGGCAGCACGGATGCTCGATGAAGGTCTCAGAGCATCACACTGTTATGCTAGTCAGCTTTCAACATGCAGATTAAGTCTATTAACATCAATGCTATGATTTAGCATTAGGAACATAGATAGTAGGGAACTATTAGTGTTGATGGCATCACATGTAGGCTTCTGAGGAGACATTTTGAATCTGATCATGGCTGTGGCCCATTTGGGGTCTGACTTCTCAGCCCCTGAGGCTGGTACCGATACCGGTAATTGGGTGAAAGTTGTTACCATAGTAACCAGCCCAATCCAAGTTGGATTTCACCTCCGCTTTCTCGCTTTTTCAAAACCAAAAGTTTAAGATGCCAAGTAAACACTGTGTTTACCTGTAATTAGCATGACTGGCTAACCACCAGCCCACAGTAACCTGTAACTCTTACCAAAACACACCATTCATTTCGTTCACATTCCAGACTGCTACATCCACTTAGCGTAGCCGTTTCCCTCACTGCATGGAAGCCTTTCATTTAGCTTATCAAAGTAATATAATCGGTCCTGACCTGCCTCTTTTTTAATTTGATCAATTATATGATCAGTTATATTAGACCAAAATAACAAGATCAAACATTTTCCTTATCAGGTACTCCTCACACTAACTAGCTTATATATAATAATGTGTGTTTAAAGAGCGCACTAGCTGAGTAGATTCAATAAAGGCGTATGTACAGTGAGATTCTCATTTGAAGACAAGATAAATGACAACCTGAATTAGCCTAGCATGCTAGTTACACTATTAGTGCATTAATGATAAAATGAAGTTTTTGCAGGTGCCCCCCCAGTGCGAGGTACGGTGAGGACGAGAGGGGACGACACATCTTCAAAGAACCCTCAGGAGAATATGAGAGACTCTTTAATTTAACATGGGCTGTGGACATTCATTAAAATGAGGCCAATGTCAAAAGAACAAGGTAATTGATATGACTCACAGGCAGAAAAGGTTGTTTTCAAAGCATCAGCTTGGCTTCAAAGAAAGATATTTTTAGAAAAAGACTCAAGTTTAAACTGAGACCTTAATGTACTGCATGGAGAGACTGAGGTACAGGTCTTAGAATCAATGCTGCTGCTTCTTTTAACAAAAAAAAGTATTGTGTTTATAACCACAGACTGCACAAGAAGACACAAAAAGCCAGCTTCTCGGTTGAATGGCATGATATTTCAAAAAGACCGAACACCCTTATAGAGCATTTTATTCCTGCTTTCTGCCTCAGAGAATGCTGACGCCACCTACATTCTGCAGGTATTCTCCCCAGTGCTTCATGATCCTGATTCATCTTCTTCACTACCGTGAATCCCTTAAGGTGCACAAAAAGTAGTCTGGCAATTTCCCGAAAGAGTTTATGAAACCACCCAGAGATGCTTCATCTGCAGCAGGAGAGCGTAGAGATTATGCACGAGAGCAGGGAAGGCGACAAATAAGACAAATATGTCCAACCGGTGGAATCAGAACGTAATGCAGCTGAAACTGCACCTCACTGACATTTTTTATAAGGCAGCCTTTGCCTCAAAGTAATGATGTTTTTTTTAATCAAAGGATAAAAGAAAGATAAAAGTTCTTCAGGTTCTGGTAATTGAACATTCAGCCTGGTATCACCAAATATTGTATGAAGACAGGTGAAAGTCTGCAGCGTTACACGACCACCACTAGCCCCAGCCTCCCTGCTCATGCTGACTGTTGCTTCATTGTTCCACGTTGATCGGCAACAGCGAATACGTCACCAGTGTTTTGCGTTTTTGACATAGAGGCAACACTCTTAAAGCTCAATTCAATCATGGCAGAGAAAATGTGGAAAACATCCCTGACCAGGAAGACCATCATTAACTTCACCACTCAGAAGAACACTGACAAGATGACCACCACAGCAGTGTTGAGTATCTCTGAGGACTGTGTCCATGCAGACATCCACATATCTACAGATATCACTGGGTCCGGATGAGAAATGGCCCAGAAAGTTTTAGGATCCAATAAGAAGATGTTTCGATGTGCAACAATAGAAGTTTTGGTCCGCTAGAGAAAAGAATCCCAGCATGAACTCCCAAGGACGTTAAATCAATGCAGAGCATGGAAAGGGTCTGGACTGAGGGTTTTAAAATGCTGAACTGAATTGACTTCTGCTGTCCTCAGCATCAAGACACCGTTCTCCATCCAGCAGTTAGGCCGTCTGACTCTAAAGGTTGCGCTGAAACCTGAACCTTTCCTGAACTTTTGTGTCTCATTGTAGGACAAGATGGCAATTTGTCGGTATCCTCCCTCATCCGCTGTGTTCTGCATGCAAGGTACGCCTCTCTCTCTACGAAGAATTTAAGGTCACCTGCGAGCCTTTTAGAGGTGGCGTAGAAGTAAAAGGTCACCTTTTCAAAGACGCACAGACACAATAAGATAAGAACCTCAGTCACCTTCAGCGTCGTCCCTCCCAGACTCCTGAGAGTCAACATATTCCGCCCGTGTTTGCGGCTCTGTCCCGCTGCACGGCCTCTCTTTTCAATAAGTCAGTGTTAATGCCATTTTTGGTCCTTTTATATAAAACCAGGCTCTAGCTGGGTACATGCAGCCACAGAAATAGCAAGGGATCTGCGCTCAATATCTTTGTCAGATAGTATTGTAATTGTGTGGGGCTAAGGTGGCAGCAGCACAGCGCCTTGGTTTGGATATTGCCTGGTTAGATTTCCCTTGAGCCTGATGCAGTGTAAGTAGTCTCTCTAGGTCTCGCTCTCTCACACACATCCGTCCGTCCCCTCCAAATCTGTCTCACCTCCTGCACCACGGCAAAAAAAACAAGTCCTGTCTCTGTCTCACACATCGAATGGAACATTTTTAACCCAAGCAGGACAGAATAAGGGATTCATCTGAGTACTTTCTGATCCTTTACTTGTGTGGTTAGCAGAATTAGATCCCTTTTATGCATTAACGTGAACTTCAGAAGGTTGAAGCGAGACATCTAGACAAACTCTACAAGTTAATTTGTTTTTAGCAGATATATTGAGAACTTTTTACATTCTAATCTTTGCTACATGAGAAAAGAAATAAGTTAAACATGTCGATGAAGATTCTTAACTTTCATTCAAGAGCTTAAAGCAGGACAATAAACATGTTTCACTGCTCCTCCAAGCAAGCTTCATGGGTTCAGCTAAACTTCTTAAAGGAACTCCAACAAGCCCCAAGAAAATGGTTTTTATTATATCTGCAAAGAAAGTGTACAACTGCAAACTCTTTCAGCACTTTTGCAAGCTAGCTGGTGCAACTTTGAGGCTTGTTACATCTCTTAGATTACATTTCTTTCAAAGTTCCAAGATGAGCTAGCTATGTGTTACCCAAACAATTCGAGTTTTTTTTGCAAATGCCAGAAGAGTATGACAAATGTTTTTGGAGTTGCCGAGCAACTATATGGCTTTCCCCAGGTTTTCTCTGTTTGCCGTCATCATGCTAAGCTAACTAGCTGTAGTTTCACATTAGCCAAAGTGACAGCAAAGTAAGATTGTTATTTGTGACATCAAAGTAACCATCGAAGCAACCTAAAGTGTTCCTCAGAAAGCTTTGTTGTAATGTACTAACACCAGACTGCTGTCACCGGTCGAAAGAGGACGGTTGTTACTCACTCAAGAGGTTCCTCACCCAAAAACGGGACGTTATTTTTTTTCTCTTACTACATGAGACAAATGTCATCTTCACTAAAATTGCAGAGAGAAGAAAACAGTAGATGCAGAGAACAACAAAGAACAAAGGGTGAGGTGTTCTCTATGGGGAGTGGTAATCTGGTTCGGGGACAGCTCTGTAACCACTTTCTTCAATCCCTTCTCAAACCTTCATATCTCACTTTCTTTGTTTGCTGGGGATTCTCTCTGCCTTCCTTTCCCCCTCTCTCTCTGTTCATTTACACTTGGCTGAAAAGCAAACGTCTGAGCTTTAATTCTCCTGCTACAGCCTGGACGAGCTGGCATAGAGACACAGGGCCATTTTAGGAAATAGGATTAAGGGGGGAAAAGTTCAAAAGTACAGGAGAGGAATATGACAGCAAGTGACAGCGAGAGGGAGAGAGAAGAGGAGAGAGAAAAAGAGGATTATGAAGAAGAGACGGAATGTGTGGGAAGGACTCTGACACGTCATCTCATGTTCTCTTGCAGGAGGTGAAAAATGTTGTGAAAAGATGGGAGAGTCAGACAGATTGGCTTTAGGTCCCTTGGCTGTATACTGTCTGGGCTGCAAATATGAAGGTGATAAATAAGTCAGCGTTGTTGGCTGCTAATCAAAATTAAACTGTGCAGTCGTATATAATTAAAACAGAGGCCGGCTCATTGAAAAGGTCACTTCACCATAGACCACGGGCTGATTTACAATGCTTCTTTTATTTTTACAGCATCCCCAGTATAACAGGATGTAGACGATGGCTGTAGGTGTATTCGCACAGGACAGTGTCGGTGTGTGTGTGTGTGTCTTGTCATGACATGGTTTATTGTGATGAACTTTGAAGCATCTGTCTGACATTTGTCCAGCTTTCCCACATGATGATAAACAAGGATGGATGGCATCCAGAGCTGAACAGAATAACAGCTGATGACTATCATCTTTCTTGGTGTTGTGTGAAAGATGTGCCTTCCTGTCATGCTATTTGTCACAAAATAGTGTTCCCTTTCTGGGAAAAAGCAGCGAAAACAGTTCATCAATAAAGAGAAAAACCCTCCAAAACAGAGTCTAGTGACGGCAATCAAAGTCATTTATTATATTGCCTTTTTTATCTGCAAAGATAGATGTCTGTTAATTGTGTCAACCCTAACTCATCCCACAATGTCTAATAGGCACTTCATTTTAAGAGAATAGAACAGGCAAACCTCAACCTGCAACCGTTAACCCTAACCATAAGGTTCCATGACCTCACCAGATGTTTTGAGTCTCCGTAGGAGGCTCTAAGTGTTGCCATGTTGGCAGTGTCACCGTCCTCCTAAACTCCAAATATGGGCAAAGAGATGGAGCACAAGTAGAACTGAGGCACATGGGCAGTCACGGAAGCAGGAAGCTTGCGCTAGGAGTGGGCACCCACTTCACTAACGAAGGTCAGGCCCTTAATTAGGTCTAGAATGTAAACATTTTAGGGGATAGGACCCCCTCTACAACTGGGCATTTAGAATAGAATAGAATAGAGTAGAATAGAATAGAATAGAATAGAATAGAATATATTTTATTAACCCTTGTGCCCTCCTCCTTTTTACTACCCTCTGGACACCTTCATGGCCAAAAACATGAAGTGATGATGATGATGAAAATGATCATACATCAATATTTTTTTCTGCTTTTTTTCTAATAAATCACTTAAACTACTTAAGCCCTACATAAAACTACCAAACATTATATCATATTCAGGATTTTAACCCTTAAAATGCTTTTTTTTAATATTTGAAGTCTCATTTTTTATTGTAAAAAAAAACACAAAAACATAATTATTTTCTATTTCATAATTGACAGTTGGCATGGGGCTTCAGTGGTAATTAGGGTCTTGGATATGTCAAAAATGAGTAACATTGTATCAAATCAATGTAATCAAACATTGATTTGATTACATTAGTCTTTTGTGTAATGTCAGATTTAAAATTAGGAACCCTTTCACCACCTTTGTGGCCCTAAAACCGCTATAAAATTATCATACATCAATATTTTTTTCTCCTTTTTTTCATAAATCACTTAATCCCTTTGGGAAGATCCCTCAGGGAAATTCGGGTACCAGCAGCAATACACACCGACAGTCAGAGCAAGAATTAAGTAGAATAAACTAGAATACAGTATAATATACATAAGAGATGAGAGGCATTATGTACAAACATTGCACACCAGCATGGTTATTGATACACAGATGGGATATTGCACATATAAGTCACTGCACCTACTGTATATAAATTAGTGCACATGTGTTGAATCAGGCGGGCTGATTTATATGTATATATTTATATGCATATTTAAAAAAAAAAAAAAAAAAAACGCCTCAGATGTAAAATGAAAATAGCATTTCTGCCATCAGATTTTTTACAAGATGGTGATGAACATTGGTTAAAGGGGCTCTCTGTGAATTTGTTATTGAATTAGATGACTATTTCATGTAATGGGATGTGACTGCTGAACATAATGAACAGAAGACTCACTCAGAAATTTCACAGGAGACCCGTGAAAGTAGAAGAGGAAGGGAGGAGTGAAGTAACATTACAGAGCCAGAGAACATGATGTGCTATTTAAAATGGAATGATATCACATTTCTAAATCATGACAAAAAAAAAAACAAAAACAAAAAAGCTTCACGCTGCTCGTCTCAATGGTTTAAGAAGAGATATCTGTGTTCCAGTCTCTTCTGCGTATCCTCATCCAGAGCACCTTCATCTACTGCCCTGCTTTAGCAGACAACCTTGGGTGAGTGCAACTGGGGGATGATAATATCCCACCTAGCCGCTGTCATTAGATAAGCAATGGCACCGACACTGCACATTTTAATTTTGAATTACAATAAACCTGCCTGTAAGTCTCACCTTTTAATAACCCGGCAAATTATGACTGAGAGAATCATAACCAGCTCCTCAGTCCAATGCCTTAATTACAGCAGCCCTTCCAATCGTCTGTCAGAAACACACACTCCCAGAGGACACACACACACTCCCAGACACACACACACACACACACACACTCCCAGACACACACACAGTGAAATGAGACCCAGACAGGACTCAGATGGTGTGTTTGAAGTGTATAAGAATAGAACAGATATGTAAAATATACTTGATTATTGGGATCTTTGTTTTTTCAAAATTTAATTGGAAGAAAATTTAGGAAGAATTACAAATAAAAGCAGCATCATGGTGGCAAAGAAGGAGGATTTAAGTCTGTATTTATCAATTTATCAATGCAAGGAGACCAGAGCAGCATTCTCTAAGCTTCAAGTCACATTTTAAATGCAGGAGTGCCGCCATGTTTCCCTTCTCTTGCTCTAAATGTTGCTATATTTTCACAATGTAGTGATTATGCAACAGTTTCTATTTATAATCAGCGTTAAGTGTTGTGAGAGAGGTATTTTCTTTAAGTCACACCCTGTCAAGCTAATGTAAATCTGTTTTTATTAATATTAGACCCCTAAAATGACAAAAGAGGATTAGAGCCTCCCCTGACTCCCACACTGACAGACAGGTGGTGTAATGCTGCCATCTAATAACACTTACTTCCTTATTATCAGTACACAATGGCTTCAGAGGGTAGTTTCTTTATTTAGCCAAATACTTAAGGGGCCTTTAAGCTAAATTTAAATTCAGACAAAATGTAAATCGTTATTCTCCCACTGAGAGGCCTGATATTGCTGCATGAATAAAGAAGCTGAAGGAAAACCAGGCCAACTATCCCACATCTGATTCTGGGAAACAGAAAGCCTGGTCCTGTGGGTCCGCAGACCAGATGAGTATGCACGGATCAACAGTGTGCTCAGCAGAGCACACAGTGAGTCTTACACACACACACGGCAGGTTACCTCCGTTCTGACACATTCATGCAGTTCATGTGCTTCACCTTTGCGAGGGTGAGAAAAAGATGAGAAAGGTTTGCGTCAAACTGTCTGCAAACGCAAATTGATATGAAACGTGCACGGGTCAGATTATTTATATGATCGCACCAGCAGCTAATTCCCATAAAACTCCGCCTGTGAGGGCAACAGGAAGCTGGTGTGTGATGTGAAAACTGATATAAAAGTCATGAAATCCTACTTGACTGTCATTACGGCTGCTGTGATGATGCTGACACTGCTCCCGTTCCCCTCGCCCTCTCAGGTATAACTGCTATAGTGAGAGCCAAAAAACCACAATGTCCCCATAAAAAAAGATCACACAGTGGTTGCATGTTCAAAAAGAGCTGCATACTCTCCACCGGGAGCTGGTTAAGCAGCGATCTGTACTGTCTCTTCAACTCAAACAGACACTGTTAAGACTTAAAGGCACTCAAAAGTGAACTGCTTCCAAGTCGCTGTGGTAATGGGCGAATAAACGTCTGAAGCAAAAACAGGAGTTTGAACGAATGGGTTCAGGCTCCGGGGTGGAAAGGAAAAGAAAGAGAGAGCGAGTGTTCGTCTAATATTTCAACTGATGATTTAATATGTGCATAATGAAAAATAATATATCCCTCATAAATATCTGCAGGGTAGATTTGGTGTCATGCGCCCCCAGTGTGCACTGTATCATGATATTGCCGTGCCAGGGTAGTAAATGGCTGGCATAGCGGAGCGCGGCCCGCCTGCCTGCCTCATTCTGCGTCTTATGGTTTCTCTGCGCCCATTTTTATAGTGGCAGCACTTAAAACACTGACACACCATAATTCCACACTTTCTGCAGCCAAAAGCTGTAACACTGATAGTGTAGAAAAGGTGGAGGTGGAGCTGAGAAAATGCATTAAAAAAAATAAAATAAAAAAAAAATCACCAAAGGGGGCAAAAAAAAACTGTGTGTGTATACGTATACATGTGTGTCACACATTTGTTTAACATCCAAATGCCTTTGTTATGAGTCACTGCCTGAGGCGGAACAAATGACTGTAAATGGAACTATTAGCGAAACATGGAGGGTGAAAGGAGGAATTCAAATTAAAGCGTTGCTCGCTAGCCACTTACTTTCTCTTCATCTGCATAATTATGGTTAGGACACCGAGCGCTTGTGTGTTGCTGTGTGTATGTGTATGTGTGTGTGTGTGTGTGTGTGTGCATGTGTGTGTGTACATCCCAGCCAAACATCAGAGGTCACAGAGGTTTCCTTTGATTTGCCAAGGTTACAAACACGGACCGTGATTTCCCACCACCCCCCACCACCAATAATCATCATCATACACACAGAGATGCTTTAATTACAAAGAGCTTGTCTGCACGGCAGATGAGAAAGGGAGGGGTGCAGACACCTCCTGCACATGGAAACCATGGACAGCCCGTGATGTTTAGCGCTATATTGATGATGCACACACACATTTATAAAGAAAAAGCTGACTGTAAACCACCTCTCTATCATCAGAGAACCTGTAGAGATGTGTAAATATACAATTCCTCTGACACTTCTCTGTCACAGTCTTAAAGCTTAAAGCTGGACGTCAGGAGGTACTTTGTAAAGCAAAGGAATCAGGCACAGCATAAGGGACGCCAAGACACCAAGAGTCATCCATCGCCACACAGATGGGGCAGAGCTGGACACAAATGTTATGCAGTGTCTCACTACAATAAGACAGTTGTCTTATTTTCTCGTCTTTTTATTAAAGTAAGACTGCAGGCCATAGGCAACGTCTCGACTTGCTGTCATATAATCGTTCTGACTGACAGGATCCTTCACTGAACCAGGAGTTCCAGCTCTCTGCATCACCTGATGCTGCTCCTGCTGTAAAGTGGTTGCATGGCCATGCCTGCAACTTATGTTTCCGAATCCTCATCTGGTATGTATGATACAGTATGAAGCTACATGCACTTCAAAAAACACAAAAGGAACACAGGAGCCTTGGAAATAAATCAGTTTTCTTCAGGGAGTATAAGGAATACAGCAACCAACAGTGAGACAATGAAGCATGCTGAGAGGGGGTGTATAGTAACCTTCTCTCATCAAATAAAGGTTATGCACATATATATATATCCATGCATGCCTTCACACAAACCTTTCTCTAACAAACACATATGACGGAGTCAAAGCTGCAGTGTATGCATCCTGTGCCCACGGAAGTGGAACAAACTCAGATGCAGTACAAGCGTCAATCATTCCAGTAGAAAAGGTTTTGACCGACAGCTGTGGATTACTGTGTGTCTGACGGATGGCTGGTGTTTTGGGGTGGAGAGGACGAGTGAATGCAGGGGATACAGGGGGTACCTCGCTCAATTCACCACAGATCTCTGGAGGGGATGGAGACGCCATCTGTGCATCTTGTCATTGACAAGATTAACCGTGATGTACTGTAACCACATTTTTATTTTCAGGCTTTAAAGTCAGAGTTATGTCAGAATGTGATGCCGTGAGCTAAAACCAACTTTCACATGTGAGATTGTACCACAACATCACCGCTATTAAGCACCCGCCTGCTTGTCAGCAAAACACCAAAGGATAGGTAAATCAGTCGCAGAGTAAACTTGATAATTTAGTGTTTCCTAATATACAGGAATGCAGCCGCAGGTCTGAACAGAGTGAAACAATAAATCAAGGGAGTCAGCCAGCAGTGGGAAACGCAGGGCGTCCCTCATTAGCTGCAGCGGTAGCAGCGGCTGGCAGGCTGCTGCAGCATCGGGGGCCAGGCCATCCTGGGGTCAGTCTGGAGGAAAATCAAAAGCTGTAATTATATCAGGAATGTCCTGCAAGCACGCTGACTGGCAGGGGCAACGGCTCGCTGACCAGCATCAGACACAAAACATGGAAGACGTACAGGAACAATGAGCTAGACGGGAAGAAAAGAAGAAAAAAAAAAATGTCCCTGAGCTGCTACAGGGAAAAAAAAAGCTGCTCCAACATCAGTATGACAGGAATAGACGACCAGAAATGTAGAGACGGGGAAAGATGGCATGTGAACAGAAGCTGTGGAGAGAGAGAAAGATGAAGACACACCAGCTAGGCATTCATAGCTGCAGCATGTAGGTTGAGGCGGGGGGGGGGGGGGTGATGGTGGAGGAAGATCAATCATGTGGAATAGCGAAAAGACCTTTCAACAAAGCGCCTTTAATCTTCTGACAATGCAACAAACTGGTCCTGATCTGAAACTTCTTCCTGGGGAGCCGGGGCCCCTGCCTCTAATAGCTCCCCTCTGTGAACGAGCTAAATCTTTGATGGAGGGCAAGTTCAGTCCAAAACTCCTCTCCTTGTTGCACGCACAGTACAAGGCATGAGGAGGAGCCTGCTACCTGCTCCGAGGAGAGTGCGATGGGGAGATGCAGATTTGTATTATTTTTAGATCTTAATTTGTACATTCTTCACAGCTATTCACCTAGTAAAGTCTGCACGGAGAGAAAAATGGATGAGCCGAGAATTACATCATGAACTTGTTATTAAAAAAAAAAAAAAGCCTCATTCATATTTCATCCCTTAGGCAAGCCTTGCCTCTAAATATTTATTAAGTAATTAAAACAAAAGTTAAAAGGCCTGTGAAGCTCGGGGTCCTGTGGTGGTGTTGTGGATAAAAAGCTCAGCTCAGTTGCAGTTAATTCTGCCTAAATCCCAGAGCTTAAAGCATCTCAGTTAGATTTGAGGAGCAAAGTTCACCCTAAAAAAAATGAGATAACTAACACAAGGTCAATGATTGCTGTGCTTTAATGCTAATGCTGTCAGAGGGCATCATACTTACACTAATGAACAACCAATGAAATAACATGCTGAAAAGTGGAAAACAAACCTTCATCCAGTATTTGTATTTATAGAAACCTGTCAGAAACAGAATGCATGGCTGCATGTAGTGGCTGATATCTAGCAGGTATAATGATCGTCTTGTTTATTTTACTATTCTAATTAACCAAGATGCAGAATGCTACTAAGTCTGCAGGTTTATGGACAGATTTCACTATTGACCTGACAAATAGACCAGCAGAAATGTTCACCACATTCTCCCTCATTGGAAAATCTACCCTCTACTGCACATGCTCCCAGGTTCTTTCAGCACCCAACCCCAAAGAAAACCTTCGTAGTGTAGCACTTTCAAAGATTACATCCACTATTCACCATTATGTATTAATGGGCTGATAGCAGAGTCCCTGCAGGTATGCTGGGTAAATAAATAAACAGATTTCATATAAATGGTGGATAGAGAAAGACAGATTCTAGCAGGCAAGGATACTGGTTTGGACTTGGGAAGCATTGGATTTTGAGGATATGTGATAGCTCCATCTGCGGCACCATCGATCAGGCCAAACATCTCTGACCAAGCAAGAGGTGGCTTCACCTTTCTGAGAGCAGGACAACACCCAAACACCAAGCAAAGAGCGGGCAGCTAAGGGTGGACCTGGGGAAACAACTCGGACTCCCCAAAGACATTGAGGAGACCGCTGGTGTCAGCACCCTCACAGCATGTTGTCATAGGAGCATATAGAAGAAGCCAGTGAGGGGTGGCATGCTTGGTGTCTACCCACTGAAGCAGGGTTGAGAGGTATAGCAGAAAAGTCATTACGCAGGGCCTATGGAGGCCCACACAGTCCTCCTGGGGCGTGCAAAAGACAAGCCATCAGCTGAGAGTCAGAGGCGGCAGAAAAAGCCGATCGCTCCAAGTCAGGTCGCCAAGATGAGGGGGTCTGAAGTTAGAAGAAAAAAAATTTCTAAAGACTCCTCATTCTTTCACCGATGGTGTGTTCAAGTGCATCAGTAGACACCTGATACTGTACGTCCATCTCCAGCCAATTGCTGATTTGTTTAAGTGAGTGTGATTTGGCTTCTTCTCCATGAGCAAAGCTTAGCAATCATTACTATTAGCAGCTATCCAGGGACACAGTGAGAACAACAACTTATCTGTTAGTGTTTGTTTTGGGCCAATATTTCAAGCCGATATCCATGTTTTCCCAACGTCATGCAGAGATCAAAAGCACTATGATTTCAGTCAGGTCCTGTGTAAATCCACATCGGCCTGCTGACAGAGAGTCTATGCCTAACCACCAAGAGGCTGAAAACCTCCATAAAACCAAACCCTGCGCTTCTAAACTGTCATCTTTGCTGAAAATACAGAAAAAAAAGAAAAGGTGACAAGAGGGAAACAGATAAGCTGACATTTTGGCAGGCAATCAAGCACAAAAAGACTAATGGCACCAATTACAACTGATATGGGGCGGCCTGATCAGTGTTTCCTACAGAGGCTTTTGATTTATTTTATTTTTTGAATTTTGTTTCAAATTGTGTTTCTGTCAGGTGTGCCTTTTAAGTGATTGGGCAGTTAAGAGTGTACAAGAATACAATCAGGATAATGAGATTAGAAAAATCAGCATGGGTGCAACAGCAGTGGGTGGTTTAGGAAAGCACTTTCTGGCCCAGCAGACACAGCTCAGGTCACAGAGGACTAAGAGGTGATTGAACAGTACACCAGTGACTAGTGCTGCACTGCTGCTAATTTGCTGTCGGCTGATTGAGTAGAAAAACCTGGTCTTGTAACAGAGCAAGTCAAACACACTAGTCGACATTATGCCCGTTTTCACAGTCGCAGCTAAAAATGCTAGCATGACAGCTAATAAGTAATTCTCTAGTTCGACAAAGCATGAAAGTGGACACACTTACCCTGGTAATTCATCACTATGTCCGGTGGCAGCATGAACGCCCCCCTTTGTCGTATCACTTTAAGCTTGGCAGTCACTGTCAAAGCCGTTGCTGCTGGTGGCCCCTACCGGACGAGTTCTACACCAAGCGTCTCCACTAGAAGACGATGGTGTGAAAAGTGCGATTATTTTAATCCTTCATTATTAATTGATATGACTGGATCACAAAGTTAGAAAAGAGTGGTGCCATCAATGCAAACATTACAGTAGAGTAGGTTACGTTTGTGTCCTAATTCGGAAACACTTAATATTCATCTTCCATACCCCCCTCACAATTTGACAAACGACTGTGTTCCTTCCTGATTATGTCCGACTGCAAACACCACCTTTTTAAATACTGTGTGTCACTTTTGTGGTAATAACAATTTCAACCCCAAAGTCATTAACGGCTCGCCATCAATCATGCCTGCCCCCAAAGTGAGAGATGTTACAATAATAATGGATGATCAGGTGTGCTTGCTGCACTGTTGCCAAGTGTGCTGCCATAAATCCTCCATACACAAACCACCACCCCAGACTGGCGTAATATACATCATTTCCTTTTATGTACCTGCTCGTTGCACCCCATTTCCCTCAAAATGTCCTTGGTATCCTTTTTTTCCTGTTACACACCTTTCACTCTCTCTCTCTCTCTCCTTTATGCTCGTTGGTATGCATCTACGGAACAGATGATTCAGTGAATAAATATTCTTTTTATGTCTGTCACTCTTGCTTCTGGCTTAGCCGGCTATGTCTTCTTGATGTTCACATACATAAGCAGCAATGAGAGGCACAGAATTCAGCCCTCTAGTGATGACAGAAAGTGCTTTCTACAGTTTAAAGTTCTTGCAAATGCATTAGAAACATTTCCAGTATCTCCACACATTACTTCAAAAGCACCACATTATTATTCTTCCTGTACTGGTAAAAGTGCTACAGCTAGTGTACGAGTTGCTGTTCCTCAAATGGCCACTAGAGGGTGGCTCAACAAGTACAAGTCGGTTCCATAAACATAAAATATACAACCCAGTACCTAGTATTTAAATCACTCATTCTCCTTTTTTTAATACAACTCTCTAAATGTTTAAAATATATATCTGAAAACATCAATCTAATATCCCCAAAACTTAACTTCTCCCACAAAGCTAATTATGCTACATAATTTTAATTTTTTCAACAAAATTAGTGTTCTGTTGACATCCTTTTTCATAGGCGCTTAGTAAGCTGGAGGTTTCAGAACAGCAGATGTATCTTATTAATAACTTATTTCAGTTAAAGCACCATGGAACAATGAGACATTAGCGCGCCTGTTCGGATGCATTAACCGGTGGGCTCAACTTGAAACAACTCCTTGAGAGCCATTTTTCTCCTCTCTCCATTACACATGAGTCTGGAGCCAGTGCTGGGGCATGTTTATGGGGTAATGGCTAGTCTCAGAGTAAAGTAAGTGTCCTATGGCTATTGATCCAGGTTAGTAAGATCATGAGCGAATTGCTGGGAAGCTGAAGGGGCGTGCTCAGGAGTCTGGTCTGTCCATGCCTGTCTGGGCTCCTGGATGTCCGGAGGTGGTCAGGGAGGCTGGAGACAGAAGCAGACTGAGTGGAACCGGCCTCACTGCCAGGCCACCGATACAATGACTTCTTAATGGCTTCTCCTTTTGCTATAAACTAATGAATGCGGTTCTGAGCAGAGTGAAACTTTACCCACCACTTCTGGTTTAAAAAGGCTCTAAAAAACAAACTACTGAGGGATTCATGGACTGCTGAGGCCGGCTGTGTACAGAATTCAGATTGTGTGATTTCACACCAACATACCATTTGCAGGGCTCGCTTCTGCAAGATACATGAACTCCATTAAGTTTATATGACTGCTGGTAACCAGACCCTGCAGAGACTTGGCCTTTGTGGCTCCAGATCTCGTCTATACAAATAGGATATTGACAGCTAAGCTCTGCAAATTCCCCTTTTCAGCAGTCACATTAAAGGGGCACGAGCTACCGTAATGCTTCAAGCCCTGCTGGACATTTGGCAGCCAAAGACTCTCGGGAGACTCTCTGGCAAAAGAGCAGAGCATCTCATGTGATGTCAGCGGACCTGTCAAAGCAATCTGTTTCCCTCTGCCAGGGGTCAAGGGCCAAGATACTAAGACACGGACATGCACATCACACATGACAAGAGCCTCGGGCTATTCCACCTGTGCCCTGTCTCCACTCCTTCCTCTGCCTGTCCGTTTGTCTTTCCTTTATTCCTTTCCATTTGCTCTCATCGGCTTCCTCATGTCGTTCTGAATTCCAGTGCTGCCCTCTTTCCTTCAGCTTCATTAAGAGATCCATGCATGTTGTTCATACTCGGCTGCATCTTGTGTCCTTGAGAGCCGGAGCTGGAGGTTGGAGTGGGTTTGTTGTATTCGTACCTCCCTGGGTAAAAACTAGATGAAATGTCTAACCTTCATGTGGCTTTGTTTTTCTCTCTTTTTGTCTTTAACTGCAGAAAAAAAAAAAAAAAAAATGGCCGACTGGCAGTCCAGTGTGAGGCTTTCTGAGCGAGGTGAAAAGTATGTAATTGAAGACCCCGAGAGGGATGAATTCGCTGCATGTCAAGGAGAATTATAGCTCGAGGTTATGAAAAAGTTTTTTTTTTTTTGAGAGGGGGGGCGGGCGCATTTTGTGCTGCATTAGCCATCCTCATTTTCTATTTCTTCCTGTCCTTCATTCCTGCCTTCAAAATATAACTGGACCCTGGGTGTCAACTCCACCTTCATTACAACAACCACTTTTAACAGAGCCTGCGTTCTCAACAGGGGCAGCAATTACTCTCCGTAGCATCAGAGGTGTGCAGCTAATGTACGATGTGGATGTATGCGTTTGGACTTTCAGTCCCTCAGAGTCCCGTGGCGTTAATGAGCAAGGTTAGAGCATGCCGCGTTGTCTGAGCTGTGAAAGCGCTTGCTCCTAAATGGCATTCCCTTTGTGAATATGAGCCCATAATAGTTGCTAATGTGGAGTCACTGAAGGCATCATTGTATTCAAAGAAAAAGTTAAACTCCGGCCAACTTTAGTCAGTGTTATATAACCCTGTATGTGTATAAGAATAAGAAGAAAAAAAAACACACAGGTATTCACTTTGTCTTCACCTTAATCACATCTTTCAGGCACTGAGCCATAGATGGGAGTCTCTAAGGGAGGAATCTTGCTGACAGGAAATTATGAAAAAGAATTAATTTGACCTTCGCTTGCAGTAAGAAAAAGAAGAGGAAGAGAAAAGGAGTGCAGAGGGGAGGGCGGCGAGGGATGCGTAAGAAGGAAGTGCCTCCACAGAGGGCAGGAGCCTGAGGAGAGAGATCGCATAATGAGAGCTCTCAACTCCCCACACACTCCAGCAAAACATCTGATTCACTGACAAGCCCAAAGGAAGGACAGCAGTCACCCTGAGCGCCTAAAATCTTCAGAGTAAATGGTTTCAATAAAGGATTTGGAATAAAGATACTGTATTCAGACATTCCTGCCACAGAAAGCGCACGCTGCTGGACACCCATCAGAGACAGACCTGGATATGAAGGCGGGTTAAAGAAGAGGCTGAGGTCAGCAGAGATCAGCGCTGTTCGTATCATACAAGCTTAACATGCCTGATTGTGCATGAATGTCAACACTGATAGCTATGATTGTTGCAGGCGTGATGATGTCACGCTTCATGGTAACAAATCAGCACTAGCTTTCAGAGGCGGTGCGCATCTAAGCCTGTCTGCACCACAGGCTTCACGTCAAAATAATTCTCTCTGGAGTACGTGTTTGTCTCCAGCCACTACACTGTGTGCACCATACATTATATTGCATTATAGTGCAGGTGAATTACTCATTGATATATTCTTCTGGGTGTGACTGACCTGACTTCCTGCCGTTTGATCTGATTGGTGCAGGCTTGGTGGTGGAACTGTGTCCAAAATCAGCCACTCACACCCTACTCACTATACGTGGAGTTTGTTGTAGGGCACTATATAATAAGCTTATTGTCAGAAATACAAAAACAAACCTTTCAGACAACACTCACATCATTGCTGTCACATAATTAATAAATCAAGTTAATAAATAATGCATGAGGAGATGTAGTGACCACTGCTTGTACGTTCACCTTTCACGATGCATTGTGGGATAAACTAAGTGTAGTTAGTAAGGAGTGAAGTTGTGACACTTTTGAGGTTACTATAGAAACCACCAGCTGGTTGTTATGTCACATTAGCATAGTACTAGCTGTTAGCAATGCCACTGAAGTGATGGAAGTACCTTATATTATAACTCAGTACTGCTGAATGGCTTTAATGCATTTTATTCTAGAGACTAATTAGTCATGTTTAAAATCATCTTTTATACAAAGAAATTCTGTCGGAGAGTCTTCTGTGGCATTCTATCCATGTTCCCTCTTCAGGCCTGTAAGCATTAACGTTATCGATTCTCGTTATCCCACAATCATCAGACTGTGAAATGAAGTGTTAATCTACTGGCTACTTGAAACTCATGACTGTGCATCTCTTGACTTTATTTGCTTTCATCACTCAAGAGCTTCATGTCAGCAAAGTTCACATGTTCAACTAGTTAGAAACCATGAAGAAGAAGAAAAAAGAAAGACAGAGAGGGACATCCTGTTTAGTGAAGATGTCTGACTGAAGCCATGAAGCAGAGAGAGGATAATTCATTAGGTTGCCTGGAGCAGAGGAACTGAGGTCGACCACAGCACAACAGGAAGACTTCCTTCCCTCAGTCACACCCCGAGGCCACAGTTCTTTACACAAGCTGACACACTGGGGTCTGAATAAGGAATGACTGCGCCTGAGAATCAGAAAAGTGACTTTTGTGGAAGAGAAAACTATATTTTCACTTAATTTCACCTCATTAAAGCACATGCAACCAAACTTCTCATTAACTTTTAACAAACAACTCCTGCAGACACAAAAAAGGGCTGAAATCACAAAGTGAAGGAGCCTCCACGTCTAATTTCTTCAAAGTTGTCTTCTCCTCTTCTAAATGAGACTCTGTTACAGTAAATGAAGCATAGGCAGTGAGCCTGTGTCTACAGTCACAGATTAGCACTATGTACTCAGAGAGCCACTTTCACAGAGCTCCGTCAGCTGTGTAATTCAACTTTCTTTTAAGAGTGATGATTTCACAAGCCAGTAATAGCATATTTACTGGTATAGGGCTGTTATTGAAAACTCTGAAATGGTTAGAAGCATGAAATTGAATACAGAAGAAGAGTAAAATGAGATTTTTTTTTTTTTTTTTTCAGAGGATGGGAGACACACGGCGGCTTAACAGCTCCCCATCTTTGTATTAGAGTTAATTCTGAGAGATTCAATGCAGTCACTGGAGGCTTCTACACACAACTACTTGAATGCCATTATCAAGAAAACAACCTAATTAATCAGAACAGCCTAATTCCCTTCTTCTCCATTGTCTCAGAGTTTGGCTTTTTACACGTGTCAGAGGGGTTAATATGAAGCCATAATTCATTTTAATTAGGCAGAAGCTTTTATTTTTCACCTTGCCCTCTGCTTTTAGTCTCAGACGGTCTCCTTTGATTCTATTAAGGCAAAATATCAAGTGTGCAATGAAACCTGTAGCTGCTCATTCTATACATCATTAATCCACGTCAACCAAACATCTGCTGGGATTATTTTTTGTGGTCAGATGGAACATTCTACATACTGAAACTAAACACGGCACTCCTCAATGTATTCACCTCATATTAAACATCCATTTTAACCCTATTTGATTTGCTTCTGTTTCTAAATTGTCTAACCACACTCGAGAAGCGTTGTTTAAAAGTCTTACAGTTCAAAAAGGATCTGTTTCTTTCTTCAGCTTCAGCCTTGCATTCCCCTTTTTTGCTCCCACAACCAATCGGGAAGCAGCACATTCAGATCATTCATCCTCTGCACTTGTCAGTACCGGGCCATACACCTGACGCTCTGAGGCCGCCGTTGTTTAGTGCAGCTCGGCACGAATCTGATGACTGTAAGCTATAAGCGATCATGAGCCGCTGCTGTCCTGGTGGCAGAGAGAGAGCGAGGGAGAGAGAGAGGGAGAGAGAGGAAATCTAATTATTTCCCTCCCATGGCCCAGCAAGCCTTAAAGGTTAATCACTGTCCGTAGAGCTAATTCTGTCTGGGTACACTGCAGTAATTACAACACCTCTCCTGCTCTCTTGCCTTTTTGTCTTTTGTGTACCTGGTTCGCCTCTGCACCACCTCTCTCTCTCTCTCTCTCTCTCTCTCTCTCTCTCTCTCTCTCTAGATAGTGGATGTCTCTCCTCTTTCACCTACAGCCACCTACGGTACAGCGTGCATTTAAAAGAAGCACCTGAGGCCTTCACCTTCACTGCAGAAAGAAGCTTAAAGCAGATTTATATCTCCATCTACACAGACAAGCCTTTGTAGTTTCTAGCTGTTTAGCTGAACTCTTCCTGATCTTTAACTTGCAATTTGCTGCATGAGTTCCTCTTTGTAACAGAAAAACACAGTCCATCCTCATCGGGAGAAAAAAACGTGTAACATGAGGTTGATATTTCACTTCAACAAGACTTGCCAGCTTAAAATGCTGATAATCAAGTCAAGAAATGTTTATTAAGTCACCACTATGACCTGTGATCCAGCCCTGGATTTGCATTTTGGATTAAATTAAGCATTTGTAATAAAATCTTCTGGTGCGCATCTGAAATGATTATGATTCTGCTCAAATCTGATGGACACATGGGCTAAAACCCAGCATATCTCTGTAAATACACACACACTCTATCTATATATGGGATTTTTATATAAAGACTTCTCCTCCATCAGATCTCAGAGGGTGGAGGGTTTCCTTTTCTCACCTCCCCTGTTTCTCGCCTCTCTCTTTCCTTTTCTTTCGCATCCTACCTTCTTGTCACCTACTGTCTCACTCCCCTACCCATCTCCACTATTCTCACCCTTCCTCCTCCTCCTCCTCCTCCTCCTCGTCTCTTCATCATCTCATCGCCACTCGCCCATTGCCACTTTCTCACTTCTCTCTCTCTCTCTCTCTCTCTGTATCTCCCTTTAGCAACAGCCCAGAGGAAACTGTGTCCGGGGCCCAGAAATATACTCCTCTTCTTCTTCCAATACTTTTTCCATCGCTGCCAAAAACATCTCCAGAAGCGACAGCTAAGGAGATTTAAATAACTTGTGTTTCCTTCTCATGACTCAATCACATACAGTACATTCAGAGATACAGCTGGAAGCAATCCCATCCAACTCATGCTGCTCGCGATGACGTCAGCTTTATGTCTTTTCTGGCCCTCTGTCCGTTTGTTCCCAGGCCCAGATGGGCTCCTCTAACAGGCCGCTTCCAACTGAGACCATTGGCTTGTTGCTCCCAATGCTGCTGGGCTGTCGTTTCCCATATCATCAATACGAAAGAGGAGAGAAGGAAAGAATGGGGAAGATGAGACAAAAGGAAAAAAGGGACCGGAGAGGCCCAGAGTAGCCTTTAGCAAAGCGTCATTGCTCGTCTTCTCCTCTGCTTCCTCCGTTTCACTTCCTATTTTCTACTCGCTCAGGGACCAAATCAGAGGCAGGGGATGGAGCCTGCTTTATTACACTCCAAATTTTTTTTCAAGAATTTTGCAGAGCTGACAAAGATCCCTAGAATTTGTTTCTGGGCCCCTGCGGCAAAGCCCTGTTTGAGAGTCTGTGCAGAGGGGCGCTGGTGGAAGCAGCAGCAGCAGCGGTGGTGGTGGTGGTGCGGAGTGCTGCTGGTTAGCTGGCAGAGGGAAGCTGAGAATCACAGGGTGAGGAGGAGAAAGCGCGGGGAGGACTGAAAACAACAGCACCTGGATGCTGTTAGGAAACATGGAACATAGGATGCTTTGTGTAGAAAGCAAAAAAAAAAAAAAAAAGTGAGAAACTGCACTGCGGCACACATACACAAAAATTATAAACAGTTTCTGTGGATCCAAGCTCTCGATTTTCTGTCTCTGACTCCATGATGCTGAGATCAAGGCTCTTTGGGACCATTCAATTTGTTACAGGACTAAAAAAAAATCTTTACAGTTGGAGACAAATTTGATTAGCCACCCTATAAAAATGTTATTCTTTTTCAAATATTTCCAAAGTGCTGTTTAATAAAGCATATTTGAACACAACATTTTTACCACCGTATTTCCCTTGAGAAGTCCTTAATGACTTTAATTTAGAGGAACAAGTTCTTTCCACACAAACCAAAAACTAGCAGGACCAAGAATATCATCCCCCTTAAGAGCCGTCCCTTGTTTAACTACAGTGCAGATCATTGTTATGGACTGATACTATGGTGTGAAAAGTATTATCGAGAAGTTCAGACGGCGCAGAACAAGACAAGAAGGAAAACATTCGGAAGGATCTGGAAAGAAAACTAGTGAGAGATGTGTCCAAAGAGCCGAGAACAACGGCCAAGATGCTGCTGAAGGATTCAGCCCAGTCTAGAACTGAAGCATCAGAGAGGACAGCCACTAGAGTCCTGCACAGGAAGGGACTGCCAGACTGTAGACAAAAAACTGCAGACACCTCCAAGCCAGACTCAAGCATGCTAGAGACAACCTGGAAGCAGATTACACAGCCTGGAAGTGTGTCATGAAACAGAACTCTTTGGTCACAGTTCCCACGAACTACTTCCTTAGGAAACAAAGAGAGTGCTATAGGTATTAACTGTGTGTCTCTAACTGCATGTCTGTCTGATGCCTGTAAAAGTGTTCATCTCTGCTTGAAATTAAAATAACTGTATCTCCATATTTGGAGTATTAATAGTCAACAACAACACATTGATTGCAAAGTCATGAAGGTATTTGTTGTTCTGTCAGCACGCCAGCACTGATTATCCTCGTGCCTGCGTTGGAGGGAAACAGCACCTACACATATTGCTAAGATGGATGCCTCTGGTACAGTAAGAAGACTCTAAAAAGCTCTACGGCTTTTCAGGATGAATGCAAGTCATCAAAGCTTAAAGCACGCAGGTACGTAAGGATGTCCGTATTTTTAAAAGTGGATGGAAAGGCCCTAGATGGAACCTTGCAGCCTGGTGAAGCTCACAGAGGGTGTGGCTCACTGAGTTTATAGGCCTCTGAACATGGCTTTTACACTGATTTTGTTCAGAGCTCCACAGGGTGAGTATGTAACAGGCCATCCTCTTTACCATCACTGTTTATCACATCACATTTTAAACCGTCTGTGCTCGCAGAACATCAGAAGACACCAGAAGAAACAGTTTGTGCAGGATTCTTGTGCCGCGGTTGCATAATCATTTCTGATTCATCACATCCTGCAGGCTTTTAAAACATGCAGCGATTGCCATGGCTACAGATGGCATGTGCAACCATCTGCATATTTAACAGGCTGTGAGTTGCTGGTGTTTCATTACCCAGAACCAAACTTAACATATTAGAATACCTTGCGTGAGAAGTTGAAGAGTCCGGACTTCCTCTCGGACGCGGAGCTGCAGGACCTGCTGCAGGATGTGCTGCCTCTGGGCTTCCTGCATGATACCCATTCTTTCCAGTTTTCTGTCTGTCAGTCTCATCAGAGCTCGCCCTGAACAGGAAAGGAAAAAAAAAACAAATCAGTGGAGATTCAGTATGCACACTCTAACAGCAGATAAAGCTTTTATGCAAAGAAAACAGGAGTTACATCGTCTTCATCAAAACAAAGTCTCCATGTGACCGTCAGTCTGAAACTTTCAATTAAGGCCAGCTCAATGAGCCGCTGACTGCTCTTTGCATAAGTATCAGCGCTGTATATCCCTTGAGCGAGAATCCCTCACAGCTCTTTCCTTAATTGCAAATCCTTGTATAAAATCTATAATTTAATCATCCAATCAGTTTCTATGAGGGGGGATTTGAGCTGCTGATAAAAAGGCATGTGGAGTATGGTGTAATTATTAACGCTTGTTACGAGTGCCTTTGTAACATGTGGGATGCAGATAGGATAATAATGCAGGGTAATTACCAGGCATTAGGTCGGCTGTGTCTCTTTGCTCTTAGGCCCTGACGGACGTGTAGACATCAAACTCTGTCCTGAGAGGCTGTTTGTGTATCAGGACGGATTAGATTCCCATTATGTACAGAAGGTAAAAATGATGTGTAAAAGACTTTGTGGTGTGTGGGAGGAAGACAGAGTACCTGACAGGCATCTATAACCTCCATGTGTCTTATCCAAAATCAAATCTAAACATTAGCCGGGCCTCCGCACAGAAAAACAACAGCAGAGGGAGAGGCAGACTTCACAGCTTCCCCCCGTCTCTCGCCTTGTTTGGACGATCTATTGTAGTGTGTTCGGGCATGCCGAGCCCCATGCTACCACTTTTCGACCACAGCTGGGGAAGCTAAGTGCCCTTAAGTGTTTGTGGTGTATTGTTGACTGTGTTTGGCCGATTTTCTCTTCGCCTTAACAAAAGAAGTTTCTTCGCTTGATGCTACAATACGGCCTGATGGGGGTAAAATGCCAAACACAGTCAAGATGCTTCAACATCAAAATGGCCCTGAAAGTAGACATTACATAAACACTGGGGAGCTAAGTAGAGTCATGAAGGCTCGGAAGAGAGGGGAGAATATTAAATGGGGAAGATGGAAAGACAAAGGATCGGCGAGGCGTATAAAGGCAGAGCGGACTCCTGAATCGGAGGCGGGATGGGGACGGGGGGGCAAATTGACAAAAGAGGTGCACATAAAGCATGCTGTTATTATGAGTCTATAAATATTGACCAACCATCACTTGGCACCTGATCCTGTAACCAAAGATAGATCGGCATGGCAACAGAGGTTCTCTTTTTCTCTGTCTTAAGTAGCTGCAGATAAAAACTCAGCGCTCTCGTGGCACAGGCGGCATCTTTGCTAATCTTTGGGATCATTTATATTCCACTCACATGTTGACAGGGAGCGCAGTGTTTGTCTAAGCTGCTGCGTATTGTTGACGCACAATTTTCTAAACCCAGCATAGAGGATTGATCCATTATGAAGCATAAGGTCTTAATTTATCAGACTACTCTTCATTTCAATGGAGAATACATTAAAATGACATGATCTTACTGTTAGCTTAGCCTGCTAGCTCTCACTCTCCAAATGAAGCCTAATCAGCCATCAACTATGGCTAACATGCTACGTGGGTAACAGCTAAAATGCTGTTCAACTGTCCCAGCAAGACCTTTGTAAAGGTTAAATGTGCCGAGGTGGCAAGACTTAAGATATACTGTATATCATATCAGACTTTGCATCAGACTATTGCCTCAAATAAACCTCAGCTTCAATCTTGTACCGAGTCTCCCAGACAGATGGACTTGTGCAGATGCTTTACTACTGTACAAATAAATTGCACGTTCTTAGCGGTGGGTGCCAATGCGCCACTTCTTCCGGTAAGCGAGGCAGAATCAGCGGGGTGAAGCACTCTCCCTGCAGTTCTGAGTCATTGGCTTCCACAACACAATTTTCAGACCACAAATAATACAGAGGAGGAGGAAGAGGAGGAGGAGGAGGAGGACAGGAGAGGAAATTGGTCAAGAGGAAATAAATGAGGTAAGAACAGGAAAAGTTGAAAATCTGGAATGGAGAGGAAGCTGCTGTAATAATCCTCAGAAATATCAGTAAGGAGTAGAAACAAGAGCAAACATGATGTCCGCCTTGTGCTTTGCTGCTTGGACATCACAGTTACAGTGTTATGATGCAGCCTGGCCTCGGTTCATTTAGCAGCTCAACACATAAAGATGAAGACGCAGCAGAAAATCATTAACTCCAGAACTTCACTCTCACACTGTGACACTGCCATCCTTTCCTCACTTAGCAGCGCGTGCATCTCAGCCTGAACATGTGTCTAATGACTGGTCTGTCTTTACAAACTTTACAACAAAGGTCTTTTTTAAACTGTAGCTGCTCTCCCATCAGCAGAGCTTCCTCTCTATTGATTAGACAGGAAATGTGATTTTTCTCTGACACCTGACAGGGTTCCTGTGCTGCTTTTCTTCTCCTTCCTACAGGTGATAAATTACAGAAAGTTTTAGGCAAAATTAAATAAAATCTGATTTTTAGTAGCATCCTAAATCCTAATTTGTACTTTCCATATCCCCAAGGGTGCCCAGGGGTGACAGTTGTTAAAAACTCCTTACTCTGACCTTTGCGTCTGTATTGGTGCCACGATCGGATGACGTCAGGCGACATGAGCATATGTGATATTATCATATCTGGCTGATGTGTTATCAACCAAATCTAGAGTTTTTTTTTCATGTCTTTTCTTTACGAGAACGTGTCACATACTGGCAAAAGGCAATGCAGACCTCTGTTGTAGCCAACCTCTGTACACTCAGCTGTTAACGTATATTTTAAAAAATAAACAGACGTGAGTGGCATTTCCTAGAAAATAAGCCTCTTTCATTTTATGGTTCAGGTCTGTTTGTGGCAATAGATGCAGCTGGGTTGGTTCTAAGTAGTGCATGTTCTTGTCAGAGCCAATTTCTGGGTATCTGAACATATGCAAAGATCATCAGTACACACAAAGTCCTACATCAACATCAGGGTGAAATTTACTTAAGTTAATTCTTAATCCGAAGCTTTGCAGAGGGGACATGCACCTACAGGCAACCCTGACTTCATTTTGTTGGTGTGTAACGACAACATGTTCTTCACAGAAGCCACTGCACAGCTTTTCTAATCTAGTTTTTATGCACATACTTTCATTCCTGTCTGTTATTCCCCTCTACATACTGTACCTTAACTCCCCCTCCTCCTCCTCCTCCCCCTCCCCCCTCCCTCCCCCTCATACTGTATCTCATGCTGCTTTTCCAGTGACTTTCCATTCAGCTTCTATCTACCTTCCAGGAATAAGGTAAACCATTTCCAGCTCTCCTCCTGCAGAATGATGAGCAGCTCCTGCTGTTGCTGCGCTTTGAATATTTCCCCTTGTTTCTTGGATGCTGACTGACTTCCTGTATCCAGCCCTCTGATTTATATCCAACAAACTGTGTTATTAGACAAAGAGTTATATTTCAGCCATACTAAAAAAAAATACGATCAGCTTCATTGTACTGGATATATTTTGACTCTCAAACCAAATAGGGGCACACATGTTGTACACACTTACTTCACTGTTGTACACACAAACACATTGTCCCCAGGAATTAGATTAATGAGCAGTGGCTGAGCAGCAGTGTTGGGCTGAAGCAGATTAATCTGCAGCTATAGCCTGGCACAGTCAACTGTGGCTTTGATGAATGGGAGCTTAAAGTGCATCTGTACACACACACACACAGACACACACACAGAGACACTGATCCTGCAGGAGCCCACTTCATTTTGCAGGTGGAGCTAAAACGCCATGCTAATTATGGCTGTGTGTGGGGCAGCCATGAGTGAGGACAGGAATACAAAAGGCAGCAAATTAACACTCCTCCCATTCCAGCTTCACAAAAATGGCGCTTTTTTTGTTTGGCAGCTCTGCTGGAAGCCTGGTGACGTGCTGCAGATATGTTTTCCACGACTACTTCTCCTCAGGTAAAATCTTCCATCCACACATTATTTCTCAAATCTCCCGCTCAGCTGTGCGCCCATATGTGTGTCCTCTGGGGATGAATGTCACCGAGCTGCATCTGGCAAACTGCACTCCAAAACTGCACTACACTCTGTCAGGCACAGAATAACAAGTGATGCAAGCGCTGAGCGCCCCGGTAGCGAGGATACTTCTTGCTGTCATAAGCAATAGGAAGTTGCTGAAGAATAAATGCAGGATAACAGCACTGGATTCAACTAGCTGACAAGGACAAAACTGCAGCAGCAGTGGACACATCCTCCGCTTGTATTCGCTGTGATGTGGCACAGCTGGAAGCCCTTAAAGTAAGTGGTGACTGACTGTCTCAGTCGTAGAGTAGCTTGTAGCCCCTGAGCTAGAAAAGCTTCTGCAGCCACTGTGATCCGATGCTAATGCTAATGGCTACAGAGGAAAAAGGCCTGTCTGAGTAATGAAGATGGTCCGGCCAGCGATGGAGACACACACACACACACACACACACATACTCCACACCCACACACACAGATAATAAGCAGACTCCATTCCTCCACTTGTCACAGCAGCAGTAGCCCCATGCTGCTTTCACCACTACTGATCTATTTCAGTTTGCCGATCATTATGCAGCGTCTCTGCTGGATAGCTACAGCTAACAACCTGTAGATCGCTCGCTGGGACTGTGGAATCAGTACAGATTACTGAAATCACTTTAAGGGCAGCTATGGAGCTAACCAGCCAACAGCCCTTCCATGGTCATTATGCAGGGACTAACTGGACGTAGATAAAGGAGATTACAACGATTTAATGGACAGACTCGCTGCGTGCTGCACAACCAAGGTGTGACGGGCCTCGGTGCGGTCATTTAAAACATCTCTTTCTCCGGCCATGTGATTATCTATGTGTTTATGGAAGAAATATAGCAATAGCATTGTTTAAAGTTATGCATATGTGTAAAGGCAACCCTTAACCCTGTTTTTTAACACCAAAAAATGGCTTGGTCAGGCTTAGGAAAGGACTGTAAAAGGGTTAAAACCCAACCTAAGTCCTACATCTTAGCCTCAAGGGAACACAAGAGGCACATGGCAAATCATTTTTAAGACCATTTTAAATGTGCTATGGATTATACATATGATTTTTGTCGGAGCTTGAGTAGCATCATTTTATTTCATAAGTTTGCTCAGACTTAAAATTAATTCCTAACTACATGCAGGGCCCAAAATCAATGAGTGCCATTTAAACACAGGTAATTGTCATGCACATAATCATGTCCTATTACACCAGGTTTAATTTGCAGTAGCTGTCAGGGTTAAAAACAGCAAACTAAACTGCTGCCTCTCTCTGCTGGAGCACCAGCACTGAGTCCCTCAGACCTGTGATCACATGAGTGGTGACGAAGACGAGCTGATGATTTTCACTGAGGACACGAGTGGCCATTCTTCCTCTCTTCTTCATTTGATGTGAACACAAGTGAGGAATAACAGGATTATTAACATTGTGACAATGGATGTATGGAATGTAATGAGTCCCATGTACACTTGTTTATGCTCCGTGGCCCGTCATTCACAGTCTCTGAAGACTCATTTCCAAACTCTCCATATGGACAATCAAGGACGACATTTTCAAAAACATGCAATTGGCGGAAGAGTAATTAATTTTATATTACACATCGCTATATAATCACCTTGCTAATAGCATCATTAACCATGATTCCTTCTGTCTACGCATCAAATTGTTCCCCGAACAACTCATCAGCAGCGAGCTGCTCAAATTTCCCTTTTGGAAATCACACAAAAACAACGGCCGCCAGCGGAGCCGTTGTCTGGCTGCCGAGTTGACGTGCAGCCATGTTAGTCCCTTTGACTCGTTTACTACATGCATGTTCCTCCATCACACAGCAGCCTCTTCATGACGGCACTGTCTAATCGCTCAGGTGCTGCTCAGGCCTGTTGCCTGGTGTCCTCCACTGCTTTAAACTGGTGCTCGTCACCTTTCATCCTTTTTCTGTGGCTCATCAAATATGCATTTTGTACCCAGTATGAGACCTTCCAGTGGACGTGGGGGGGATCACGGCCTGAGCTATGCTGGCTGCTGTTATTTTCAAAGTGGAGAGATGATGGAGCTGACGAGCGGGGAGAGGGGGCGACACAGAGCTTTGAAAGAGCTCAAGTGGCGAGCTGCTGGATACAGGCCACCCTTCATTAAACCACTGATATTACAGGCTATTAATTATTCAGAGTGAGGCCTTATGACACCATACATCAGTAGATATTATGAAGCTGGTTATTCATTTTCCACAGATTGTAAGAGCAGTTTCATCTGTGTGCTCAGGTCCCATATCGTTATATTATACTCTCTGTTTTTTATAATATTTCCAATTCAACCAGCTGACAGTGATGGGGGACAAGGCCAGGAACAGAAGAAAGAAGCTGCATCATCACTTTGAGACCCGGTGTGTTTACATTTCTGTGAGCCAAAGAAATGAACACTATGTGCACCTCTAGTCTGTTTTTAGTTGTATGAAATCTTCATGCTGCAGTCGGCTTGGTCTACAGTGGATTGTTTGCATTATTGACTGACTGCCCATCATTAATCAATCAATATACTCTGACATTTTAAGGAAAAACCCGTGGATAAGTGATAACTTCACCATCTGATGCCTGAGCTCATGCTTAACAGGCTGGAGAGGGAACCAGAAAAAGGGAGGCCATGTGGAAGTACAGCACAGCGCAGCCTGTGACTTACACCCAGGGAAGCTAGCCTCAGACCAAACCTGTGCCCTATACAAAAAGAGCCAGAGCTGCTTCCATCTAGGTGACTAGGACACTACTGACAACCTTTCCTGACACTGTGGGTGCATCAGCAACTACCTATGTTGTGTAGTGCTGGAGGGAAACGCAGACAGGGACGAGAACAGACTGGATAAACTGATCAAGAGGGCTCCCTCTGCTGTGGTCTGTCCTCTGGACATGGTGGACATTACCCAACCTAACTCATTTAGCCGCAGACTGCTACACCCACAGTTCAAGGAAGAAGGCTAACGAAGATCCTAAGACTGTAGGACTGCTTCTCCTGGACAACCTACATCCTCAGAACTCCACTTGTTTTCATGGTACTTTCAATACAGTCTTTAGCTTATATATTATCATCTTTATTTTTCTACTTTATATCCCTTTTTAATTTCATTCTATAAGTACATTCACTTTGTCTGGCCCTGTTAAGGCGTGCTGCTGTAATGACTACATTTCCCTTTGGGGAATAATAAAGTCCTACTTTATCTTATCTTAAATATGGAGAGGAGCCATTAGGCAAGCCTGCTTTTTTTGTTATGAGGGGACCTCTGGCCACCTATATCGTTGGAATTTAGCACCCAGGGGGACAGGGATGACACTGAGGAAGAGGATGAGGATGTTGATGCTGATGTAGGAGCGACGCAGAGGACTGGAACGTTTTAGAAAGCATTTGGCACAAAATTAGAAATCCTCCATGAGCACAGGATAAACCTAACTGTCCTCCCATTGTTAACACTAAATCATGGTGCAGAGCCTTGATCCACTGTTCTTCAGACGTTTCTGAACCTGGCCCTGCAGCCAGCCTTACAGCTGCATCTCATCGAGTCGCTGTGTGCCCTCAGAGGCGCTCTCATATTCCACATTAACAGTAACGGTGCTCCTCTGACAGAAAATATAACTTAACAGTGACTCACTCCTTTTTTCTCCATGCTCATGCTTTTCATTACCTCTGTCATCACACCTTTTTGTGCTGATTACATCAAAGGTATCGGAGGCCGTGTGTGTTCAACTAATTTATCGTGCCGAGCTATTCTCTCAACCCAAAGAGCTTTGTCTTTGTAATTACAACGGATTAGGGACTAATATCTAATTATGCCTTAATATGCTTTAATGCATTTTTAATGGCAGCTGGGTGTTAAAGTCACATCCGCCGCCATCTCTGTTGGGGGTTGGGAGGTGAAGATTGAGGGAGGGAAAGGGTTTCTTGGCAGTGGAGGCTGGAGGGAGGATGGGAAACATTGATTTCTTTGGCTGAGGCTACGGGAGCCTTGCAGGAAGTCAGCCGCTGCATACAGAAGTCACTCAACGTTTAAATGTTGCACCAGCAGCCCTGATACGCAGGAAAATGCATTTGCCTTGCCGCTGTTTTATGTCAAAGGAGGGAGGACACAAATGCCTGTTTGAATTATGATCTAGAATAGAGAGCAGTTATTGATTTGCTACTTTATGAAGGGATGACTACGTTGCCAAGACAAGTGAGATGGAGTGCTGCTGGCAGCCGAAACAGAGGGTTGAGTATTTTGTCATGGATGGATTGAACAGTCAAAAAAAAAAAAAGAAGAACTACAGTGTGGAGAATTCACTGCTAAGAGACCAAGAATCAGACCTATTCATGCACACACACACACACGCCATTTTTTCAAGGGTCACAGCTACTGTCTTGACAGGCACACCGAACAAACAGCCACTCTCAGATGCGCCGCCATGCTCTTAGAAATGTATTCACACTCACTGTTTGTTTTTCTACGCATGATTGTTTTCCACAACAATATTCCATCGTTTGTTTCCCCCCTTGTTTATTGTAATAGGGTGTAGGAACAGAAAAATATCTGCATAATATTTCAAAGATTGATTGGGATGCAAATTGCCTTGAGAGCCCAATCGGTGTGGCTTGGCCTGTTTTAATTGGGTTCTGTTAATTAATGCTCGATGTGAAGACAAACTGAATTACTTGCAGGTTTTGCGCATGTCATTATCTCCTAATTGTGCCAGCAGAAGAGCGCTTGTGTGTGTGTGCACTGTATGTGCATGCATATTTAGTTAACACTTTCCTCCCTTGTCTTGCAGAATTTATTCCACCTTAAACACAAACAGGTCATTAAGTTAATACAGCATTAGGAAGCCGGCTTCTAATGTTTTAATCACTGAGAGACTAATAAGAGAAAATATCATTTATTTACACACTCTAACTGAACGCATTAGGCTTGCCAGGAACACTGAGGCGTTTAATCTTAAAGTTAGATTAATTTTCCGTGTTTAGGGTACAGACCTCATGAGACATTTCTACCCAATGAGTGACCGGAATACTGCAGATGACATCATTTCTCCTTTATGCATTTATGCGGCAGGAGTCGTCCGTGTGAGCCTGCACAGCTTCCAGCCTTGTACAGCCCTGAATTATGGCTACAAATCATTTATTCTACATAATCAATGAACTGTAAAGTACAAGTCATTCTTCAGTGCACAACACACCGCTTGTATTAAAAATAAAAAAATGAATTTAACACAATGTGAGCTGTCTAGCCACCATTAGATGGACAGGCTTAGAATTCAGACTAAGACCCGGTTGTGCAGCCAACTTCATGAGACTTTCTCTGAAGATATTCAGCAGCACTGAAGCATTATACTGCCACCGCCCTGTTTGACTGTGGGAACCATTTTCAAAACAAAACATCAACATCTCTGGAACCAGAGAGCTCTAGTTTGGTTTCATCTGACCCAATGACACACTTCCAGGATGTGTCATCCTTCTCCAGGATGTCCCTGGCATACTTCAGCCTGTTCACATACACAGTTCATCGGAGGGGTACTCTGACCCTAGTACCCTGTGTAATTCAAAGTAAGGCTTTCTCAAAGGAAATACTACAGTAAAACTATATTTGCTCATTTAAACAGGATGTGGGGAATGTTTAAAAAATAATTATATTTTTTAAAGGGGCTTAATTTTGTCTCTGACTGTAGTTACTCTTTCTTCACAAAGTGCTCCTTTAATAAAAAAAAGAAACCACAGTAACATCTTCTAAAATGCTTCTACTTCAAGATCCAAAGTGTAGCAGCGGTTCAACAAGCATGCAATGAACTGTGAGTTCTCCTCTGAATCTCCGAGCTGCTGATGAGATATACACTCAACAAAAATATAAACGCAACACTTTTGTTTTTGCTCCCATGTTTCATGAGATGGACTTGAAGATCTAAACTTCATTCCAGATACACAATATTACCATTCCTCTCAAACATTGTTCACAAATCTGTCTAAATGTGTGATAGTGAGCACTTCTGCTTTGCTGAGATAATCCATCCCACCTCACAGGTGTGCCACATCAAGATGCTGATCTGACATCATGATTAGTGCACAGGTGTACCTCAAACTGCCCACAATAAAAGGCCACCCTGAAATGTGCAGTTTTGTCTCACAGCAAAATGCCACAGATGCCACAAGCATTGAGGGAGCGTGCAATTGGCATGCTGACAGCAGGAATGTCAACCAGATCTGTTGCTCGTGCATTGAATGTTCATTTCTCCACCATAAGCCGTCTCCAAAGGCGTTTCAGAGAATATGGCAGTACATCCAACCGGCCTCACAACCGCAGACCACGAGTAACCACACCAGCCCAGGACCTCCACATCCAGCAGGTTCACCTCCGAGATCGTCTGAGACCAGCCACTCAGACAGCTGCTGAAACAATTGGTTTGCATAACCAAACAATTTCTGCACAAACGATCAGAAACCGTCTCAGGGAAGCTCAACTGCATGCTCGTCGTCCTCATCGGGGTCTTAACCTGACTCCAGATCGTCGCCGTAACAGACTTGAGTGGGCAAATGCTCACATTCGATGGCGTCTAGCACGTTGGAGAGGTGTTCTCTTCACGGATGAATCTCGGTTTACATTGTTCAGGGCAGATGGCAGACAGCGTGTGTGGCGTCGTGTGGGTGAGCGCTTTGCTGATGTCAATGTTGTGGATCGAGTGGCCCATGGTGGTGGTGGGGTCATGGTATGGGCAGGCATCTGTTATGGACGAAGAACACAGGTGCATTTTATTGATGGCATTTTGAATGCACAGAGATACCGTGATGAGATCCTGAGGCCCATTGTTGTGCCATACATCCATGAACATCAACTCATGTTTCAGCAAGATAATGCACGGCCCCATGTTGCAAGGATCTGTACACAATTCTTGGAAGCTGAAAATGTCCCAGTTCTTGCATGGCCAGCATACTCACCGGACATGTCACCCATTGAACATGTTTGGGATGTGCTTGACCGGCGTATACGACAGCGTGTACCAGTTCCCACTAATATCCAGCAACTTCGCACAGCCATTGAAGAGGAGTGGACCAACATTCCACAGGCCACAATAGACAATCTGATAAACTCTATGCGAAGAAGATGTGTTGCACTGCATGAGGCAAATGGTGGTCACACCAGATACTGACTGGTTCTGAGTCCCCAGACCGCCAATAAAGGAGAAACAAAATGCACATTTCAGGATGGCCTTTTATTGTGGGCAGTTTAAGGTACACCTGTGCACTAATCATGATGTCAGATCAGCATCTTGATGTGGCACACCTGTGAGGTGGGATGGATTATCTCAGCAAAGCAGAAGTGCTCACTATCACACATTTAGACAGATTTGTGAACACTGTTGAGTGTATGTGCGGCTTGTGGTGCAGAGTGGCGAGATTCATATTTTCAGACCATTAAACAAAGGATGCTGAATCTCCAAACTCTCCATGCACACATCAAAGGGTTAAAAAAAAAAAAACCCAGACATGGTAGCATGAGTCATTACGGCACTCATCCTGACCGCCCAGCGATTTATCCTGCCAGCCAGTCACTGACTCGAGGAGGCCCTCCACAGCAACAAATAAACATATTAATGTGATCAGCCGTGCTCCGGGAGGAAGAGAGCACGGCAATTAGCAGTCGTCTGTTACTATGCGGACCGGAGTGTCGTTAGCGCCGGAGTGACCTTGAGGAGCCTCGTTAAGGGAATGATTGACGTGGCAACTGTTGTCCGTGGTAACGCCGACAGGGAGGAGGAAAGAGGGGACGGACAGACGGGCAGGCCGGGTGGAAGGACCGCAGGTGGCAGACAGTGAGTGCAGAGTGCACCTGGGAGGTTACTAAAAACTGCTGCATTCCTCAGTGCTTCACTAATTTAGAAGAGGAAGTGAAGACGTTATGAAGACGTGACCTTCGGCCACCAAATTCTAACAGATTAGAAGACTATCAGAAGAACACAGGCTGTATGTACAGATAGACGTATGGGTGTACACACAGCTGTTGCAGGATAAAAAAAAACTTACAAACAAAACAGTGCAGTATAACAGTCAGCTTTAAGAAACATAGCAAACAGTTACATGCAATTCCCCAAATGGCCACTTGAGGGTGGCTGGAGTGAGTCAATCCCCACAGATTGTAGAAAACTTAATACACATAATGCACATAATTAAGTGCTTTGAGTGGCAGGCAAGTGCCGTCACAGATTGGTAGCTGCCTGAGACTTTCTTTAATAAAAGTAGTGCTAATCAACCTCTGAGGGACCCACACACGCTTTGGTGATGTCCATCTGCCATGATGATTACTGTACAGCTGCCTAAAAACAACAAAAAAAGGTACCTGTGATGTCGTGCTGTTTGAAGGAGTCGCTGTAGATCTGGTGCTGGTTAGGACAGTGCTTCTTCAGCCATTTGCACACATCCTGTTGTGTCCACAGGGCCACCGGCTTGGACAGCTTCACATATCCCGGCTGCACGGCAAACAAAACATTTAATCAGAAAACGCAGCGCACATACACTA